>NC_056733.1:1321184702-1321393516 GCF_019279795.1 Protopterus annectens
TACACACTCACGTGTGTTAGCTTTTTCTGTGTTTATTTACTGTATTATTGCATTGTTTAGCCTGTTTCAACAACAAAAAAAAATACTATCTTGTTTGCTCGTTTCCCACCTTTTCTAGCCAGTCCATATCCCACACTTTGCTTGTCTCAGGACTTTATTTTCTGTGCTCAGAGCTATCCAGACTTTGCTGTGGTAGAGGGAAGTCCTACTGCTTACCAATGGGACTGGTGAGCATTGTACTGCCTATCTAACGCTAGAGGAGTGGTTTCCAGCTCTGAAATTGTAATTGTATTAGCCTTTTTGGGCTGATTTCTATCCCTTTCAACTTTCTGGCTTAAAAACGTGTGTGTTTGCACATTTTTTACATCGTGCAACACTGCAAGGCTACAGTTAAACTATTCCAGGTGCCAGAAAGTCTGCTCTTCAAATTTTCCCTTAGAACTAGCTGGTTTCTCAGTAGTAGCACTAAAATCTGAACCCCTGTGACTAGCACTTGCTCTAGAACCTGCTGGAAAGCACTAGAAAGCCTAAAACTGATTCAAGCACTCAGCTCTCCTTGTCAATAAGGAGAAATTAATCATAGGCACTAAACAGCCTATAATTGCAAAGTACCTTGCAAAGGTAAGGGAAAACAGCTCTTAAACTTTATAAGAAAGCACTAGGAAGCCTGAAACTGATTCAAGCACTCAGCTCTCCTTGTCAATAAGGAGAAATTAATCATAGGCACTAAATAGCCTATAATTGCAAAGTACCTTGCAAAGGTAAGGGAAAACAACTCTTAAACTTTACAAAAAAGCACCTAAACAGGCATGTCCAAGGGTCAGCTTCCGGTGATTTCTCCTGTCCACCTGGTGAATCTGGGCATACTGGGGCAGTGCGGCAACTGCCTCATGTACACAGACAATCCTCTCCTCCTACCATCCAACACTACAACCTGCGAGAGATGCACTTACATAGCCAAAATGGAAGCAAAGCTCTCTCCGGCCAAGATTGTGCTAGACAGTCAAGAGGAGAAGGTTAACACCTGCATTACACCTCAAGGAACTCATAGGTTCATAGGTTCATACTAGGCTATCTGCCCTAGGGCATTTATAAGCCTAGCCAGAATGTGTTTGGCTTTCACCACCCATTTTAAATTTATTTTGCTATGCCCTTTTTCGAGGTTAGTATACTGTGCCTCTGTCTAACAGTGACACAGAAGTGATACCCGGGGTAAACCTATGATCTCCCATCCACTCATCAAGATTCCTCTTGAAGAGAGTCAATGAGGGACTCTGCCTAACCTGGACTGGGATTTTATTCCAGAGTGAAGGGAGCCTCTGGGTTAGGAATCTGTCCCTCCAGCATGTCCTATTTATTTCAGTGCTGAGGTTCAAGTCTCTCGGCGTGGCTCGATGGGATTTGGATTTTCTGAGGTGCAGCATGTCCATTAATTCTGGGTTGGACATGGCTTTATCGTCAGGCACAGATCGCCTCTGAACAGGCGGTATGCCACTGAGTAGAGCTGGAGTTTCTTTAACCGGGCAGCATATGGCATCTGTTTGAGCCCTTTGATCCTCTTGGTGAGGTACTTTTGGGGTCTTTCCAGTTGCTGCAGGTGTCTGGTAAGGTACATCCCAAAGGGGCATTGTACTCAATTATGGGCCTGATGAGGGATGAGTAAAGAGGCACGATGACCTCCCTGATCTAGATGCGAATCCCTTCATGATTAGGTGGGCTATATAAAATGTTTTTCTAACCACTTTGGCCACGTGGTTGTCAAATGAGAGATTGCTATCAACTTGGGTCCCCAGGTCCCTAATTACTTCTTCTGTACTTAATGGATTACCACCTATGTGGTAATTTGTGTGCACTGTTTTTGCCAAAGGGATGACTATACACTTTTGGCATTTAGCTTGAGGCCATGGCTCTGGCACCAGTTGTCTGCTTCTATGAGGCCCTTTTGGAGGATGCTTGTGTCGGCTGGAGAGTCGATTATGGCGGCCAGTTTGCAGTCATCTGCGAACTTGGTCAGCCACAGTCCTTCCGTGTTGGCCTGTACCTCCGAGAAATATATACCCGAACAAAGAGGTCCCAGGACTGAGCCTTGTGGGACACCACTTGTAACTGGTTTGGAGTCTGACATGGCTCCAGCAATTCTAACCATGTGGGTTCTGTCCTTGAGCCAGTTTGCAATCCATCTAGTGACATAGGGGTTTATATTTAAGCTGGTGAGCTTATCTATAATGCCCGAGTGGGGTATTGTATCGAAGGCTTTTGCGAGGTCCAGGTAGGCTGTGTGGACCACCTTCCCCTCGTCAATGGCCTTGGCGACTGTTTCAAAGAAATCAACCAGGTTTAAGAGGCAGGATCTGCCCTTTACAAAGCCGAACTGGGTAGAATCCAGTGTCTGTAGGTCCCCAATATCTTTATTTATGAGGTCCATGATGATCATTTCCATAGCTTTGCAGACCAAGCTAGTCAGGCTTATGGGGCGATAGTTTCCAGGATCCGTTGAGGCACCACCTTTATGGAGAGGGACCACTGTTGCTGTACGCCACTCTTTGGGCACATATCCTGTAGTAAGGCTGAGATTGAACAGTAGTTTTATGTTTGGGTTTAGCTCTTCTTGGAGTTCATGTAGGATGCAGCCCGGGACACAGTCTGGTCCCATTGATGCTGTGTTTTTTGCTTTGGAGAGGTCGGCTCTTACCTGAGCATCTGAGATGTCAGGGGGGCAGCACTCTGCTGGGATAGATATTTGCCTTTTGGTGGGGGGGGGGGGAGAAGTTTGCGCTGAACCTGTCAGCTAGGATGTTGGCAATGTCTGTGGGTTCAGTGTATTTTTTGTCATTTTGGACTAATTCTGAGCATATCTGGGAATTACCACCCAGGTTCCTAACATAACTAAAGAAAGCCTTGTGATTATCCTTAGTGTCCTGTGCAATTTTTCTCGAAGCTGGCCTTAGACAATTTTATGAGTGCCGTAGTTTTTTGCTAATACTGATCAGTGATGCCTTCCCTTTTTGGGATTTTGCTCTATCATTTAGTAGCTTCCTCCTTCTATTGTATAGTTTGTTTATGGCTGGGGTCCACCAGACAGGACGTCTGCCTTTGGAGGATTGGGTCTTGGTTTTATTTGGGATTGCATGATCCATGCATTCCTGAAGGTGTTCATAGAATGCATTTATAAAGGATTCTGCGGTCTGGGCCGTATTTTCCACAGACCCGGGGGCTTTGAAGGATTCCACCTTGGTTTTGAGGAGTGTGAAATTTGCTTTAGAGAAGTTTTTCACTGTGGTTTTCTGGGCAGAGGGTGGGGTCGGGATGTGAATATCCAGTGAGATTAGTTTATGGTCTGATCTTACCAGTGAGGGATACACTTCTGGTCTGGAGCACAGAGTCCCCATGTTGGTGATGATCAGGACCAGTATGTTTTCCCCTCTTGTGGGAGTGGTAACAAGTTGTTCCATAGCATTTGAGCATTTGAACTCATAGCCCTTCAAAACCCACACCATCAACACCCACACATAGCAACACTAAACCCACATATGTGGAGGCCCTTAACATTAACCTGCCCAAGCAACAAGGACCTCCGAAGCCGAAACGCAAACAAACACCAGTCACAACCAAATTGACACATAGCTCACAACACCAATGTGCCACCCAACAACAGCCCCTAAGGCAAGACAATGTACCCAACACTTTAGTCATAGGTGACTCTATAGTCAGGCACACTGATGTCCCACTCACCAGGCTGAACAAGGAGAAAATTACAGTCAGCTACCTGTTGGGTGCCAGGATCCACCACATAATGCATGCACTCAAGTCACTCCACAACAAGTACAAACACGACTCTGTCATTGTCCATGCTGGAGTGAATGACTTGAGATGTACCTCCCTGGACTACATGAAATGAGACATGGAAGAGCTCTTGGATCATGTGACCCAGGCAGGTATGACCCTAGCCCTGAGTAGCATCCTGCCTTCACCCAGGATGATACAACAGTATAAGGACGAAATGATTGACTTCAACAATTGGCTAAGCTTCTGGTGTCCTTCAAAGGGGATCCAGTATTTGTCTGCCTGGGAAGACATGATTGACAAACCACAATGCTTTGCTAGAGATGGTCTGCATCTGTCACCCCTGGGATTCAGGTTACTGACTAAAGCTCTTGCCACCCCTATAGTGCCTTTTTTAGGCAAGGTTCAAAGGATAAAACCGCCACCATAACAGATACAAACATGCAAAATCTGAAGGTAATGCTACTTAATGCTAGAAGTCTAAACCTCAAAATGCACTCTCTCGAGGCACTCCTAAAAATGGAGAACATTGATATCTGTGCAGTAACTGAGACCTGGTTCAGAGCTCCAGAGAGCACCCCTGCAATACCAGGCTACAATTCTTACCACACTTTTCGGCCACAAAACCAAGACCAAAACACTAAAGGTGGAGGAGTGTCCATATTCACCAAGGATATTCACACCTCCAGGCTAGTTGCCCAACACAATGCATCTGAAATTCTCCAGGTGCAACTAACACTAGGTAAGACTGTAATCCAAATTGTAGCTTGCTACAGATCTCCCACCATACCCCAAGATTCTCACTACACCTTTCTAAACATATTGGAAAATATTAAGATACAACCAAACACCATATACTGGGTGATTTCAACTACCCTGCCATTAACTGGGAAAACTACTTGGGTACCAACTCCTTTTCCCAATGGTTCTTGGAATTCATAAATTCCAACGCCCTGGATCAACTAATCCATTGTCCCACCAGGGGCGCCAGTATCCTAGACCTGGTCATTACCAACATGGGAGATAGATGTTCGACACCAGTGGTCACCCCCTCATTGGTCAAGTCTGACCATAAGCAAATCACCTTTGACATCCACATCCAAGCCCCACCCCCAGTAAGGAAACCTCCTTAAAAAACTTCTCCAAAGCTAACTTCATGCTACTGAAGTCAGAAGTGACAAACTTCACAACACCCACGCAGACGGGATCTGTAAGTTCGACTGCAGAATCCTACACTAAGGCACTGTATGAGCACATTCACTCGTGCATGAATCGTGCCATCCCAAATAGAACCAAGATGCTCTTCTCCAAAAAAAGGAAGCCAATCTGGTGGGCCCCTGCTATAAACAAACTATACAACAGAAGGAAGAAACTGGTTGCAGGAAAGAGGAAAATCCCAGGATGCAAAAAACTCCCTCAACAGCCTCAGTAAGAAGCTGAGATCCCTCATAAAATCTTCAAAAGCTAGTTACGAAAATAAAATTGCCAAAGATTCCAAAGACAACCACAAGGCATTCTATAGTTATGTCAAGAATCTAAATGGCAATGCTCAGATCTGCTCTGAGCTACAACAGAATGGCATTAAATATACTGATCCCAAGGATATTGCCAATATCCTAGCAGATCGATTTAGTGCCAACTTCACCCCCCCTCTCACCCCCTAAAGGGCCCATCTCAATATCAAAAGATTGCCAAATTCCGATAATCACGGCCACACAGGTAGAAACCGTACTCTCCAAAGCTAAGAATATAGCATCCATGGGACCAGATGACATCCCAGGCTGTGTACTACATGAACTACAAAATGAACTGGCACCTCACCTAAGTGTCATGTTTAATCATAGCCTCACCTCAGGCTTCATGCCCACTGAGTGGTGCACAGCTACAGCTATCCCTCTTCACAAGGGAGGATCCGCCTTGGATCCCGGGAACTACCGTCCCATCAGTCTGACAACCCTGATCTGCAAGGGCATGGAACACATTATCATGGAACTCGTCTCCTGAACCTGATTGACTTCTTTGAATCAGTCTCCAGAGCTGTGGACGAGGGTAAGGCAGTCCACACAGCCTATCTGGACCTTGCCAAGGACTTCGACATCATCCCCCACTCTGGAATCATAGATAAACTTACTAAGCTGGGCATAAACCCCTACGTCACTCGATGGGTTGCCAACTGGCTTACTGACAGAACCCAGACTGTAAAAGTAGCCAACTCCAAATCCAGCTCCAGACAAGTGACAAGTGGAATACCTCAGGGTTCAGTCCTGGGACCACTCTTGTTTGGCATCTACTTCTCTGAAGTACAGGTCAACACTAAGGGACTCTGGCTAACAAAGTTTGCAGACGACTGCAAACTGGGAGCCATTACTGAATCCCCAAATTATGTTGATATTCTACAAAATGGCCTTAAAGAAACAGATGCCTGGTGCCAGAGCCATGGGCTCAAGCTTAATGCGAAGAAATGTATAGTTATCCCCTTTGGAAAAAAAACATGTACCCATGAATTACCACATAGGTGGCAGGACACTAAACATCGAAAGTGTGATGAGAGACTTAGGGACACAGGTGGACAGTGGTCTCACTTTCGATAACCACATCGCCGCAACAGTCAGGAAATCATTCTATGTGGCACACCTCATCACTAAGAGCTTTTCATACAGAAAAAAGGAGGTCATTGTCCCACTGTGCTCATCCCTCATTAGACCCATTATAGAGTATAATGCCCCATTTGGTATGTACCTCACAAGATATCTGCAACAGCTGGAAAGGCCACAGAAATACCTCACTAAAAGAATCACAGGCCTAAAGCAGATGCCATATGCTGACCGTCTAAAAAAACTCCAGCTATACTCTGTGGCATATCGTCTACTCAGAGGTGATCTCTGCTTAACATACAAGGCCATGTCATACCCTGAGCTGTTGGACATGCTCCACTTAAAGAAATCCCAATCCCTCAGAGCCACAGGCTCCAGGGATCTAAACCTTGTCATCACAATGAACAAAACATGCTGGAGGGATAGGTTCCTGACCCAGAGACTACCCATTCTCTGGAATAGACTGCCCATACATGTCAAGCAGAGCGCCTCATTGGCCCTCTTCAAAAGGAACCTTGATGATTGGATGAGAGATAGGAAATTCACCCTGGGGATCATGTCAGTCACCCTGCTAGACAGGGGTCCAGAGAAATAAATATTGTGGGAAGAAATATCCATGGAATTGTTATGGCTAGGCTTGCATAGGCCTTAGGGCCGATAGCCTAGTACCAACCTATGAACCTATTAGAATATGCATGCTAACATAAATCCTGTTACTGTAGCAACTTTCCAAATTTAAAATATAATATAAACGTATGCACCGCTGTTATCTAGAGGTCCACTCATAAAACAAACAAAAAAAAAAAGACAGTCTTATCAAAGCAGTATATGAGTAAGGACCACCACGAACCATATATAATAGAACTGTGAATTTAATAGTAACAAACAGGATGAGCGCTTTCGCGTACTATCAACGTACGCTTCTTCAGATCTTAAAAACATATTTCAAAACTTCACTTTATATAGGCAACCATTTAAAATGCATTAATTGATTAATTGAACACTTGCTCTATCAGGCAATTATCCACTAGCATATAGCTAGCTACTATATAAATGAGCTATATTTAAAACAACTAAAATGCATAATATACTCAACAACACTTAAGCTGTAGTCTCCACCTACAACTTTGTTCAACTTTTTAAAAACTCATAACTAACAAATATTCAGAGAAATATACACATATATATATATAGTCTGAGTGTTTATCTACATATATTAATTACTAGCATATGTCACTATACATGCAAAAATAAATAAACACAAATGACTATAAATTATCTAATACCTGTACCTATAGCTATAAATACACATTATAAATTACTGAATAAATACTAACTCTATTTATACACTAACTATATTTAGTACTACTATTATTATCTAATTTCAATCTACGTGCTTCTAAAACAGGCTTGATAGTTATAGATTGATTCAAACCAGGTTCATAGTGCGCTCGCAACTTAAAAATCCATCGAAGTTCTATATTCTCTAAGTAATTCATGATATTGCCCCCTCGCCTACTAGGCGTCACAATCTGCAACACCCTGAACTTAAATTCATGTCCCTCATTACCCATAATATGTTTAGCTAAAGCATTCTGTGGGTTAGATTTTCTAATATCATAAATATGATTATAGACTCTGTCTCTGAGTCTTCTAGTTGTCATACCCACATAAAATCCTTGACATTGGACACAAGTGGCCAAATATATAAGATTGGTACTATCACATGTGGCATGAAACCTTGGTTCAAACACTTTGCCCATAGTCGGGTGTATGAAGACCTGTGAAGTAGTAATCATTCGGCACAAGTTACATTTACCTCATGGAAATGTACCCTTAAATCCCTCATAACCACATAGCTGTCTATTGATTGATTGTCCATGGTCTATACAGAGTAACCTTTTCATATTCCTGCTATTACTATAGGTAAACTTTGGTGTCATGCCAACTATTCTGGCTATAGAAGAATCAACTGTTAACATATGCCAATGTTTCCTTATGATTTTTACTAACTCTCTGCTGTCATTAGTGTACCTCATAATAAAGGATACTCTTGAATCATTAGTGTTTTCACGGGTAATGACATCTTGTCGTCTAGTGTCTATCTTATTATTCAGTCTCTTTTGTCCATTTAGAATCAAAGCTTTTATTTCTCTCACCATGGTACTATTATAGCCTCTCTCTATAAAGAGGCGTTCCATGGTGTCAGCATGTTCATTCAATAATATACTTTCTTTGCATAGCCTGGTCAGTCTAATAAACTGACCTTTGACTATATTAGGGAATATGAAATGTGGATGCATACTATTGAATTGTAGTAATGTATTTTTCCAACACTTTTTCTATAAAGCGAAGTAGAAATGCTACCTTCTGAACTTTTGTGTATAGTTATATCTAGAAAATCAATCTTACAATTGGAATATTCTATAGTGAATCTTAAAAAAACTTGTTGTAGACTCTAAATACTCAATGAACTCATTGAGTTCTTCTATGGTACCATTCCAAAACAATAGTACATCATCCACAAATCGCCTATATAGTAAGATTTTCTTACAGAATTCACTATTAAAAAGATGTTGTTGCTCCCATGAATACACTACTAAATTAGCATATGTATTAGCACATGGGGTGCCCATAGCGACACCCCATTTTTGTAAGTACAAATTGTTGTTAAATATAAAAACATTATTAGAAAGAACACTATCCAATAATGTACAAATCAGTAGTTGTTGGTCATTACTAAATTCTGAATTACAACTCAATAGCTCCCTAACAGCCTCAATCCCATAGGAATTAGGAATAGATGTAAACAAATTCTTTACATCCATAGTAACTAATAGGCACATATCTGGTAGCCCAACCTTAAAAGATTGTTCTAATGTATTAATCAATTGATAAGTGTCTTTCAAAACAGTGGGTATCTTTCTAACCAATGGGCTTAATAACTTCTCCAGATAAATAGAAACTGTTTCAGTGGCCCACCCTTCACCTGAAACTATGGGATGCATAGGTAACGGAAAGATCCCTTTATGGATCTTAGGTAATCCCTTTATGTATGGAATCACCGGATACTTAACAATAAAATATTCATACAGCTCATAACTAATCTGTCTACACATTAATAAATCATAGAGTTCATTATGAATATTCCTAATTATTTAATTTAAAGAACTTCTGTTAATTTTACTGTATGTGATAACTTCTTGTAACAGTGAACACATACTTTCATTATACTCTTCAGTATTAAGTAGCACAACCCCACCCCCCCTTATCAGCTGGCTTGATGGTCAAATCAGTGTTGCTACTCAAATTCTTCAAAGAATGCCACTCATCATTGCTTAGATTATAAAACAAACATTTCCGCTTATGTCCCAGAAAATATTCATAAAACTCTTGTTCACATATTTTAACAAAACATTCTATTTGTGTATGTAAAACAGGTGTAAAAGAACTTTTACATTTAAAATGATATACATTTGATTTCTCATGTGAGACATTTTTAGTACTGAAAAAAAGTTTCAGCGACACTGAACGTCCAAACACCCTTAAGTCAGTTAATAGTTCACTTAAACAACTTCCCTGCGAAGGAATAAAAGAAAGTCCTTTGTTTAAAAGTGAAAAATCAGATGAAGTAAGTTCAAACCTGGAATAGTTGAAAACCAAACCCTTCAGTCTTTCATTCGGCGTCTCTGTTCCTGATACCCGCCTGAATGCTTTCTCTTCATACGACCCCGACTGTTTGATCGACTTCTTGATGGTATCCGTCCTTGTACAGGAAACGGTAAAAAACACTGTATGTTCTCAGCAGGCAACTTAGATCTCGCCCCCAACCTAAACTCAGGCTGTCCAGTTTTGTAGGCCTGCTGATTCAGTGGGGGAGTGTCTACATTCATTAGAGCACTGATTGTAGCATTGCTACCAGATGATAGAGTAGGTGTTTCCATTGCATTCAATTCAACGGAAGATGGAATCCCCATTCTTAAAGAAACATTGCCATTATCTGTAGATACTTCATTATTAGGGCTAGCAATAGGTGCCGATATCACATCAGTTTTTTGTTGAGTAGAATTATTTCTCGGCCAAACAAAAACTTGACCCATAGCAAAATCTCTATAATCCCTTTGGAGTTTGCGATACTTGGTATGCTGTAGTTTATCACTATATGCAGCTACCTGTAAATACATATTGTCCAATCTTTTATCATAGTTATCTCCCTTGAAACTGTCACACAGATCTCTGTTCAGAGCCTCTATCTTCACCATGAGTTCATTTTCCAAAGGAGAAAAATAGTCAATCAGTAGCTTTATGTAATTATTGCTGAGTTCTAAATTAAGTTCTTGCCATTTCTTTAATAACTCGGGATGGCTATCGCCATATGATGGCATGCAGAGAACCCTCATACCCCGAGGAATAATTTGGAAGTGTAAGCACACTTCCATATGCTTTCTCTGCCATATTAACCTCTGTAACTTATAAAGATTATTCTCTAGCTCTCTACTCAGCAAATTAAATTCACCAAAATTTTCCAGAGTACCTGCATCTGAATCTGCTATCGGTTGCTGTAATTCCAAATTAAGCAGCGGATTATTCCTTTGATCAGTGATAGAGTTCCATCTCTGATTTAAACTTCTTCCTTGGGGGTTATAGTCCAATTCAATGGGTGTAGAATCCATCGTGTGACAACTGCGGTGCCAACCAAACAAAGCAAACAAATACTATAAAATATAAACGTATGCACCGCTGTTATCTAGAGGTCCACTCATAAAACAAAACAAAAAAAAAGACAGTCTTATCAAAGCAGTATATGAGTAAGGACCACCACGAACCATATATAATAAAACTGTGAATTTAATAGTAACAAACAGGATGAGCGCTTTCACGTACTATCAACGTACGCTTCTTCAGATCTTAAAAACATATTTCAAAACTTCACTTTATATAGGCAACCATTTAAAATGCATTAATTGATTAATTGAACACTTGCTCTATCAGGCAATCATCCACTAGCATATAGCTAGCTACTATATAAATGAGCTATATTTTTTAACTTTCCAAATTTATAAGATCAATATTTAAAATGTATTCCTCTTTTAGAGTCTTTGTCCTCCCGTTATGTTTAGGGTTTGTCCAGATTTCTTGCAATAAGGGTACGAGTGATGTGGTTAAATGTTAGGTCTATTTAAGCCATTTATATGTGGTTTAAGTTTTTACAGATAAGAGAGACAGTTGCTGAAACTAGTCTTATATTTTTGCTCCATGCTATAAAAAAGGACTTTGTTAGTCTTGGAATGCAGGCTCTCCTACCTTGCCATTAGAATAATGACATTGCCTGAAAACTTCTTATTTGAGAAAATCAGTAAAGATATCCCACACTTTTATGCCAGTTCCTGCTTAACCTTCTGCAGATGACTGTTGCCTGTGCTAACTTCATGAGTTCATGTCTGATGCTTCCTGTTGCAGTGGATATGGGTCTCTGTCCCTATGAATCTTATACTAGCAATTTCAAAACCCAGAGACCTGTGTCTCTGAAATGAAAAAAGACAGTGAGTCTTTCCTTCCCTCCTTTAGCCACCCAAATGATCCTTCTTCAGAAAGTCAATTGAGTCTAATGAGGTCAAGTGTGAACCAGCCTCTGGCAAGCACAATTTATCCAGAGAAATGACTGTATATTTGGGATAAAAGTGTTGAAGATCCCTGAGTCACCGTACTGCGTATCATGTGGTGTGTGTGTATATATATATATATATATATATATATATATATATATATATATATATATATATATAGATATATATCGGTCCCCTTCTAATGGTTGACATTTCAAAATGTCGACATTCATATGGCCGAAACCATATGATCGACATTTGAAATGTTGACCATGGGGAACCGTTGTGCACTTGAAATTCAGGCATTAAGGGAAGCACTTGCATTCTGTAAAATCTGAGTTAAAAAGGACTTTTACTAAATTTGTTTATTTGTTAACTTGGTAAGTGAGCTGGTTATCATAGACAGTTCTTTGCAATGACCCCGACCACAGGGGAAAGAATAAATGCAAATACATCTGGACAGTTTCAAATAGCTACTCAACAAGCATATTTTATGAGGTGGAAGGAAGACACAGTACCTAAGAAAACACATGCAGTCACAGTGAGAATATTTAAACTTCATACAGGCAATGAACAGAGAGCAGGAGTGACTCCCAGTCCATGGAACTGTGAGGCAGAAATCCAGACTAATGAGTCACTATGTTGCCCTCCAGAGGTATGTAAGAAGAAAAAGTTTGCTCTGAAGAATTAGCACAGTGGTTTATTAAAGTAAAAAAAAAAAAAAATCAATTGATATCTGGAAATCAATCAAAGGCATTGAAACAAGAAGGTCTGACTTGGCAAGAAATGCTGAGAATAACGGTACATAGAATTTAAACTAAATACACAGTGTAATATTTTGTCTGAACAGAAAGTTAAGCCTTTGGAGTTCAAAGGCACTGTACAGGGAGCATTGTGCATGTTATTAACATATGCAGGGCACTAGGTTAAGCCCTTAGTTCATTGGATCAAAAGTTGTTGAAGTGTAAATATACCAAGAAGTCAGAATCTGGAGTTGGATGCTAAAAGGTATGAGAACCATTCTAGAGGGGCACAGCCACAGAAGAAACACATTGCCAAGTCATTAATAATTCAGAATATTTACATCAGAAGCTTCACAAGTCTACTAAATGAAGTAACGCCTGCCATATTGACAGTTCATGACCTGGGTAAGTTTGCAGTGAAAGACTTCTGAAATTGTGTGGTACATGGAGTGGAAAATACCAGCAAAATGCAAGCCCTGTTCTGTAGTTGTCTGAGGCAATCAAAACACAAGTTACACAAAAATGTAACTCTCCTAAAAAGATCAAAGCAAGACACAGCTATGGTGTTAAGAAGGCTTTATAATAATACCAAGATAAGATTCTCATTAAAAATAGTTATGCATAGCTGTGAATGGGTGGAGGGAACACAATTTGTGACTTGACTGCTGTAAGATACGGAATATATATTTTTAAATGATAATGGACTAGGTAAAGGAAGTTGCATGTCATGTATTATATACTTCTAAAAAAGCTAATTTTGAATGCAGACATTATGGTAGGTAGCTAGATCATGGGCAGATTCTAAGAGCTGCTCTCGGTGTAATTGAATTAGTCTTGTGTAATCCTGCCCCGCTTTGGAAAGACTTGCTCTTGGAGTATCTGACTTGCAACACCTGTCTAAACCAGGCTTACACTAGGGGTGTGAATGTGATTCCAAATAGCTGCTGTCAGTACTCTGGTGTGTCACTTACACCGAGAGCATTTTTTTTTTTAGCATTGGGCCCACATTTTCAGTGTCTCTATACATACTTGCAATTCAGACACTATGTGGTATCAGAAATGAAGACATTCTCAATGAAGTGAAAATATATTTGCTGTCAACAGTTTATGTTAGGAATTACAGGAACATACTTTACTGTTGGAAAACTTTATATGGCAGCACCCACCATATATTCTGTTCATTAAAAAAAATAGCTAAACACTGGAAAATTTGGATTCAGAAATTCAGTTTATTCATTCCTATGAGTGACTTAGCTGAGAGGCCTGAAAAAGGTACACTGTGCTACACCTATACACATGTCTATGGGAAAGAAGTTTAAATGTGTTTCTTTCACTTTTCTTGAAGAGGAGAAAAATATCCGCACTTAAAAGTTCAGGATTCATTGTGGCTATAGAAAGAATTTGCATTTTGTTCAGCATTTGTTAGTTTCAGTGGCACAAGGTCCTGCAGAAACAATAGGTGTTTATGTTGCTTACCTATGGAATAGATCCAAAAGACTGAATTTGGTAAATTGCCTGACTGATACTTAAAGATGAAATGGTTTTGTGGTATAAAAATGATGAAACAAGGGACATTTTATTAAGAACAGGCCTAACCTTGCAGACTCAGGGATATATGTGAAGCTAGTGAAATTATCAGCATACCATTGAAGGAATTGAGAAACAGTGTGTGTAATAAGTATGCATCAAATAAAAAGTCAAACATGAAAAGTAAACTGAGACTGTAATATCTATAAAAAGAGCCAAGTGAGACTGAAGAGTACCTACGAGTTCAGTCAAGCAAATAAAATGCAGTCATCATATAGTAGGTGTGGCTGTAAGCATGAGGGGAAATATTGTGATTTTTATATAAATTCTGCAGAGTTTGTGTAAGAAAATGTTTTCCAAAAATGTATAAATGAAACGATGAGTTTAAAAGAATTATAGAAAAAAATTAGTTCTTTCTGGGTCACTGAAGTCTGAAAATATCTTACTTCACTTACATCAGCTGTTTGCCAGAAGGGTGCAGATTTTAGGAGAACAACTTGGAAAATAGAGATTATTTAAACTTCTACTCAATATTTCTTCAGCATATGAGATGCTAGAAAATATTGCACGGGTAATTTAAAGCTGGAAAGGTGTATACATAGTTGATCTGTTAGACTATAGTCAGACACAAGAAGAACATGACAGCTGATAAAAGCTACTAAATAGATTAGAACATTATTTTACAGTTAAAGAACAGGAATTGCACAGTGAAATAACATTTTAGAATCAGAGGGACTACAACATGGTGTAAGAACATTATTATTTGTGCAGTTGCCAAGGCCAGAAGACAAGCACTACAAAAGTTTCAAGGATTGATGCAGTGTCTTGCCAAATTTATAACCAATATGTCTGAGATAAACTCATTCTTACAAGTATAGCTATCACAAGATGTGTCATGGGACTGAAGATATGAACAGGAACTGTGTTTCAAAATACTTAATAATCTGTTTACAGATTTCACAACTTTTAAACATTGTAATGTGAATAAGCAGGTTGTGTTGTGAGTAGATGCCAGTTGAAAAGGTGCAAAAGCTATGATCCAACAAGGGACCCATTGCTTATATGTCAAGGCAGCACGGCCGGCCTTAGGCATAGGTGAACTAGAAAACCATCTAGGGTGCCATACAGGCCAGCCTCATAGAGGGCGCAATTTTAAGGAAACTGTTTTCTCCACTTCATAATGTATTTTACTTTTTCCTCCACTTTTCTGCCCATACTGTAGCATTTGCGCCCTCCCTCACGTAATCTAACGCATGACTTCAGTTCACAACACATAGCACGGCCCTGTATTCTTCCATTCCCTCCCCTCTGCATCTGTGATCAGTCAGTGGTTACTCTTCTTGAGGTTTATTTAAAGCATCCAAACAGTGATGCTTTCATACCACTGACGTTCTTGGCTGCTGCTCCAATTGATGGTATAAAACTCTGATCATGCTTGCCTCTCATTCCTTCTTTCATTAATGCGATAGAGGCGGGCGGATCTATTGGCTTTCTTCACTTCCTGGACATGCGTGCGTGCATCAGTGGCCTGTTTATTTTCACCACGCAGGAGATAAGAGCAAATTTTTTTTAATTTGCTTTAAGATAAGTCCAGTTCTTGAGCTCAAAAACCAAATTACTTATCTTTGTAAAAATGGTTTTGAATCGTGATCAGTTGATCAAAATGTTTCTACTGGATGGATCTTTTCTCCTCGGGCTTCTGCTGAAAACATGCCTGTCCAGCTGGACTGTACCAGCTGAGCTAACAATAACAAATAAAATATTGTATTTATTAAAATTACGAAAGGAAACCCCATCAAATGTAATCTAGGACCAGCTGGACTGTATCAGCTAAGTACAAATAAAATATTATTTGTTAAAATAAATAATTATGAAAGGAAACCCCATCAAATATAGGAGTGTAGAAACGAAGTGGTTTTGTTTGCATTAGTCACTAGCATTTTACTGTCAGTAGAGATTTTCTCTCCATAAACACCAGTGACAGTATAACACGAATGTTTAGGAGTAAAAGCAGAGAGTTGGCCTATATTATGTATAGCACTTGTATGCACTATGAAAATGCAAATAAGGTAATAGTTTTTGGAGTCCTGGTGTTTCTAGTGAAGCACTGGACGGTGGTCGTGAAAACAGTAGAAATGTTTTTTATTAGTTTTGTATGGTGGTTGAAGTGATTATTTTTAGTGTTTTTGGTGTTCGCAAGCATGTAGGTTTTTTGTTTAATGTTTTCACTGGTAATATTTTCTGTTAAAGTGCAAGACGGCCACAGCTTACCACAAATGCTAATATTTTCTGTTAAAGTGCAAGATGGCTAGCACAGCTTACCACAAACGCTAAATTTATTATATAGTTTTACTGCGCTCTCCCCTACAGAAGGAGACTTTATATAAACCCAATTAGAAACCCTTTGAAATAGTAATCAAATCAATGAGAATATTTAAGTAAGTCTATTCCAGCACAATTTCTCCCCAAATCGCCAGTTTTAGAAGGTGTGGTTGTTTATTTAGTACATTTGTTTGCAATCAATGTCTGACCCCCTTTTCAGTGATTTCCTGGGGAAGTACAAAAAGAAAATGTGATGCAAAGTATAAATAATAATCAAAATCTGATATAAAGTACAAATGTGGCATCAGAACAGTTTGTAGTGTAGGCATGTTTACAAAGAAATAGCAGCTGTTTTGTGCACTTAAAGTACTAGTACACAGTGCAATCAATCTGGAGTAGTTTATGAGTTTCAGTTAAGCAATAGCAGTAAATGCATTTGAGGGGAAAATAAAGGACATTGTAGCAATATTATTTAAGGAGGATACTATGCTGGTGAGATAAATAATAGATCAGTAAGAAGTGGAGATATATTTATTGGGGTGGAGAGCATGTGCAGAGCTAGTTGTTGAACTAATGATGCTTTTATTTGATTTTGAAAGACTTTACATTTAGAATTTGCCTCAGATGCTGCTGGAGTATAGTGAGTTGCCAGCAGTGGTTTAGGTTTTAGTTATATTCAGTAGTAGTTTATCTTTGGAGCCTAAGGGTTTGCTAAGGATGTATAAGCATGCTCAGGCTTGGACAACCTTCTGGAGTTTATGGGTTAACAGTAGTTGAGTGAGTAAGAAAGTGGGTTAGTTTGAGGCAGTTAATGGCTATGCAGTGGTAGGTCCAACTAGGTAGGCTGGATGCAAATTTGGTTATTAGCTGTTACAGTGGTTGTTAAACTTGTGAAAACTGGAGTAGCATATAACATGGCGGGTATTAGGTAGGCTATGGTAATATAAATCCTAACAGTTTCTGTGAAAGAAGGTTTTGTTTGGTAGAGGCTATCTAGCTTTTGGCTTGTCTGAAATTCACTACTGTGATGGAACTTTCCCCCGGGCCTCCACTGAATGTGCTCTTAGTTCAACTTTCCCAGTCAGCAAGTTCACATAAATACATACATTTATTTTTTATGGCTTGTTGGAAATGGTAATCACATTTCAGTTGCTTGTAATTTGGTGTGTGATGTCCTTAATATTTGTGTTATTCATAGGTTGTTGTGAAGTGGTCTTTTTTGCTGAAGTCTGAAATCAGGTCTGTAATAAGCTATATATTTTCATTTAGTTCTCTCGTTGTTAAATGGGTAACTATCCGACCTTTTAGTTACTCTAACAGGATTAGCTCTACACCAACATATAAACATTTCAATTGGTCAGCCCAAATTTACAGTATTTGCTGCTACTGTGTGCTTTCAAAAAAGGGTGCATTTCTGTTTTGTGTGACTACACATGTGCTTACCATGTAAATATTATATAACTTGTAATTAAAAAAGCTGAAATATATTTGCAAACGTATTTTGCTCTTAGTGCTGCTGTAACTGTTTGATAATTGGCCCCTTAATTTCTCATCGCTAGCTGCTGTGGTTACGCTTCAACAAGTGTGTTTCTCTGCTTGATGATATTTGTGATTGAAATGGCAATGATCTGGTAACTCTACAGTATAAATCCACTGTAATAGTATTATTTGTCTCTGCACTCGCAGGTTATTTGGTCGTTTAACAAAGCTCAGAACTGTAGCAAAGATTACAATATTTTGTATGTGGTATATGTAGTTAGTAGATGGGGCCACACCTGTATAAATAGTCATCTAGTCTCTTGGGCTCTAGGGAGCCATGCTATGTGCTGTAAAATCATGCTTTGGATTACAGAAGTGAGGGGAGGGTGCAAATGCTACAGTACATGCAGAGAAGTGGTGAAAAAAGTAGAGATGATGTCTGAGAAGTGGAATTATATAATTTATACTCAAATTTCAGTAATAAACCTTAGCAACAAGTCTTGTCTTTCTGTGGGACATCGGTAGTGAGGGTTATACAAATGTAAAGCTGTTTTGCCGCACCCCCATTTATTGTGATACCACTTTATTTAGTTGTAGTGTGATAGAGAGCAGATTAGCCTGTGCAGTGATGCTTTGGAGAGTGATGTGTGTAAATACAGAATGTTGATTGGAAGTACAGTTTTTGCTTTAAAAGTTGCAGTTTGTAAATGAGGCTTTTCTATGAATGATTGATAGTTTTGTGTAATGTTCTTTTGCAGTTATACCTCCCAGTGTAATTCATTATTGTCAATGTTTTTAACTGGGAAATAAAAATGAATCTGATTAACCCATCAAAAGAACTGTTCTAAAAGAACTATTCAAAAAGTGAAAAAAATATCACATTTAACCACCCTGTGATCTTCCTAGTGTTCCATATTTTGTCATTTTCCCACATTTTAAGAGGTAGTGTTTATTTTGAATATGGAAGGTAGAGACCATCTCCCTGATTTTGACAAGTTTTCACTGCATTCCTCCTAAAAAGGGTTGACTTTGGGAGAAAAGATGGTGTATTACATAAGTTTAGAATTCGGACCAGATACGATATCTGCCACTCACAACTCACTAATTTTGAATAGAACAAGGTACTTGGTAATTGCTTTTATTGTTTTTGTTACCTTCTGGATGGTTCACACCTTGTTTTTTATCTTCAGCTGTAGATACTATGTGTTGAGCTGTGTATCCAAAGCTGTGGTTTAATAAACATGAGGTGCTGTGATTTAATAAACATGAGGTGCTGTGATTTTTGTTTTCTTGGAGAGAGAGACATTTTGTGTGGAAATGACCCTTATGTGCTGTTTACTGGCAGTGCTTCTGCTCTATGCAGATGAGACGACCTTTGTTAATGTCCAAGACATTCTGTAGTAAACTTGCATGTGAGTGGTTTACATTTCCATGACAGTGTTCATACAGGTATGTAATGTGGTGTGTACTATGTATGCATCTGTGTGTTGTGGACAGTGTCAGATCGGGCTTAGACTGCTAGTTGCAGGTTCACCGTTGGCTGGGTAAACCTGGTGAGGCTCATGGTCCTCTGTTTTAGTATCACCGTCACTTTTATTCAGCTTTAGATGTAGCTACGCAAGCTGCTGGGAAAGTCAGTAATGCCTTCTCTTTTTTTCAACTTGTAAAAAAAAAACTCAGTAGCCCTCTTTAAGAGGAACCTGGATGACTGGATGGGAAACAGAAAATACACCCCTGGAATCCCAACTGTGTCCCTGCTGGACAGGGGTAACAGGTGCTGACTTTGTGGGAACATGGGTGAAATTCTTGGCCAATAGCCTAGTAGCATGCTATAATCATGTGACTCACTTAATTGGTAGTACACCTTAATTGCCATAAACCAAGAGCTGGCCTTTGTTCATTTCAGGACCAGAAACTCAAAATAAACTTTGCATTATACTTGAAGTGGTTGTTTACAGGATCTCAAAGTGAAAGGCATGTGGTTTCTATTTCACAGTGAATATTTTATTTTATTTTATTTATTTTACATTTGTTGACCGGGCTAGTCCAGCTGGATATATGTCCATTTTCAGTGGAGGCCCGGGGAGAAAAGCTCCAATGGTTATAACAAGTTTAGAGAATACAAGATAAATAACAAAACAAAACAAAACAAAAACATTGAGCATAAAAGATAACCAAGATTTTAGTATAGGTAATACACATGTCAGAGGAAATATCCATAACAAGATAATATTCCTAAAGAAGTTATTAAATAATTGCAATAAATAAATTTGATAATATCAAAACGTAATGTAAATAGTACATTGTCTTACTAATATGGACGACAAAATACATTTTTTTTGTCATACAGTATACATGAGATAAGTTATATCTACAAAGATGTTATGTCAGTGAGGATCAGTCAGGATGCAGTAAAAGAGAAGGAAGTATTGTGGTAGAGGAAAGGAAGAAGGAAGGTTAATCAGGGTTGGTACAGGAGCAAAGCCAGTATTTATTAAGATGGATTTCCAGTTGTCTTTTAAAGAGTGTAAGAGGGACAAAGATGAGATATTGGATGGAAGTTTGTTCCACATTTTGCCAACTGAGTTGGAAAAAAGACAATCTCCTGCAGCATTAATGGTTTTGGTACTATTAACTAGTAGTTTGTCTGAAGAACATAGTTGTTTCAGGTTGTTGTAGGGGGTAAAGAGGTTAGAGAGTATAGGTGTTTTAGATGGTTCATATAAAATTTTGTGAGCTATTAAGAGCTGTTGATAAATGAGCTTGTTAGGAAGTTCAAGCCAGCCTAGTTGTTTTAAGTTCAGACAGTGGTGAGTTCTAAACTGGGATCCTATGGCAAATCGAGCAATATTAATGTAAGATGTAGAAAGTTTCTTAAGGTTACTTTTAGAGAGATTAGTGTAAATAGGGGAAGCATATAGAAGGGTAGTGATGAGGTGAGATCGGGCTAAGATGGTCCGGGCTTCAGGTGTAAGGAAGGCTTTGGTTCTGTAAAGGGATTCAATCTTTTTGTTAACTACTTTTATTGTGTTGTTGATGTGACAATCAAAGTTAAGATTATTGTCAATAGTAATACCTAGTAATTTTGTAGAAGAATTAGGAGTAATTTGAGTGTAATCAGTGGAAGTAATAGAGAAGTTTAGGGAAGTAGATTTACGGGTAGGTGAGAACAGTAATAATTTGGTTTTCTTGGGGTTAAGGAGTAGACAACAGTCAGAGAACCACTGTTCAACAGTGGTAAAGGTTTTTTGGGTAAGAGATTGGAGTTTAGTTTGAGAGGAAGCAATGCAGATTATAGTGGAATCATCTGCATATTGTATGCAAATGGTGTTAGGGATAGCTGATTGGAGGTCATTAATAAAGATAGAAAATAGAAGTGGGCCTAGGATAGACCCTTGAGGTACTCCTAAAGAGATAGGAAGGAGGGTAGATAGTGAACTTTTCCAGAGTACTGCCTGCTGACAGTTTTCAAGATAAGAAGTAAACCAAGTTAAGGAGGAGGGATCAAGTGCAAGAGATTTTAGTATGTGCAGCAGAAGTTTATGGTTAACCATGTCAAAGGCTTTTGATAGGTCTATGAAGAGAGAAGATGAAAGGTTATTGATGTTACGGTTATAGTTGATGGAGTTGGTAAAGGAGAGTAATGCAGTAGTGGTGCTGTGGGAAGGTCTAAATCCATGTTGACTATTGGCAAGTAGGTTATTATGGAGAAGGTGGTTAAGTAGTTGTTTGTGGATACATTTTTCCATGATTTTAGCTATGGGTGATAAGAGTGCTATGGGACGAAAGTTTGTGTAGGGGAATGACGTGGGATATCTTCCAGATAGAAGGGACAATACCTTCCTTTATAGATCTATTTATTAGGATAGAAATGGGATAGGCAGTGGCTTTGGCTCCTATTTGCAGGAATTCTGCAGGAAGCTTGTCTGCAGATGGGGTGGCAGGTTTAAGTTTTTGGAGTAGAGATTGGATATAGGAGGTAGATACAGGTTGTAGGTGAAGGGGAGGAAGAGTAGTTTTTAAAGTAAGTGAGAGTAGTTTAGAAGTGTCAGGAGAAAGGTGGTTTGCAAGAGTTTGGATGGTATTGGTGAAGAAAGAGTTGAAGTCATTGGCTATTTGTGTGGGATTGTCTGGGTCATAATCCTGAGGGTTAGGTGTGATTGCTTGGCTTGGGGATAGAAGATTATTAATACTAGTCAAGAATTTGTTAGGTTCTTTTTTGGTGGCTTTCTGTAATTGAAAGTAATAGTTCTTTTTATCTGTCAGAATAGCTTTTTTGTGCTGTTTCTCAGCTCCCTAAAGTTTTGGTGGTCAGTTTGGTTTTTAGTAGACCGCCATTTATCCCAAGATTTATTTCTGAGAATGATTTTTGCTTGGTATTCTTGGTTAGCCAGGGTGCTGCTTTAGTTTTAGTTCTAATGGTACAACTTGGGGCATGGTGATCTAGGATAGATAGGAATGGGGAATTGAATTATTCAACTGCTTCATTAAGTGGGAGATGTTTTAGTGGGGCCCAATTACATTGTATTAGTTCAGCTAGAAACTGTGCAGAGTTAAATTGTTTTTTAGTATGTAGAGTTTTGTAAGTGGTAGTTAAGGTTAGGTTAGTTTTGTATCTAATGATATAGGTTAGAGAGTGGTCACTTAGATCATCTGGAAGGGTGCCTGATTTGTAGGTTTGTAAGGGAGTATTAATAAGAATCCAG
This sequence comes from Protopterus annectens, assembly GCF_019279795.1. NCBI lineage: Eukaryota > Metazoa > Chordata > Ceratodontiformes > Protopteridae > Protopterus > Protopterus annectens. Next base: position 1,321,207,463 of record NC_056733.1, read on the forward strand.
TCTAATGTGGTTTCAGTATTGTTGGTTTTATTAGTTCTGGTGGGACTATTAATGAGTTGTTTGAAGCCATATAGGTTGATATGGGAAGTGGGGTTAGTACTGTTACAGGAATGCCAATCTATGTTAAGGTCTCCTAAGACTAGTGTTTCTTGAGGGAGTTTGGTCGAGAGTAGGTTAAGGATATGTTGAAGGGTGTTGATATTATTTCCAGGAGGGAGATAAGCACAAATGATATTTATGGATTTAGTAGTATTGACTTGAAGTTTAGAGCTGATTACTTCAGCATTATTGTCTAGGGTAAGAGTCAGATTTATAGTACTAATTTGGAGTTCTGTTTTATACAGAATTGCTACCCCTCCTCCCTTTTTGGCAGTACGATTGAGTCTAATGATGTTATAACCAGGCTGGGTGATTTCATTGTCATTAATTGAAGGCTTTAGCCAAGTTTCAGTTAAACATAAAATATCAAATTGATGGACTTCCAGGGCATGGAGTTGACTAGTTTTGTAACAAATACTTTGTATATTGAGATGGGCAATAGAGAGAAAATTGGTGGGTTTAGAGAATGAGAGAGATGTAGTTTTGGTTTGTATTTTGTGTGTATTGGTTTTATTATGATGTGGGCCTTGATTAGGATGAATATCTCCATCTAATAGAAGGTGGAGGAGTATGAAATATTTTTGTTGGGGAAGTTTATAGAAGGAGTCAAATATTTTCCTGGATCTAAGTTTCTTTAATTTAAAGTGTGCTAGTCTATGGTATTTGGCTAATAGGTAGTTGGGTTGTGTGGTTGGGTTTAAGAAGGTAGGAGATAACGGTGATGAAGGTGAAGAGGTGTATTTTGAGGGAATTGAAAGAGAAGAATTCAGTGGGTGTTCGTAGGAGGTTAAGAGGTAAGTAGATATAAGAGAAGATATAAGTAACAGGCAGATAAGTATTTTAAGTTGAGGATGGCTGGATGATATAGGCATATTGATTTGTATGGAGGTTAGCAAATAGGTGAGATATAGTTTGAAGGTGTGGTGTGGGGTAGAAATATGAGAAGGAAGATAGGGGAGAAGGTGGGTTTGTAAAGTAGTGGGTGAGGTGTTAAGATAAGGGAGGAGCTGAGTTAAATTAGTGGGTGTGGTATTGAGAAAGAGGGTTGGGTTAGTTAGGGATGTTAGGAATCTGATTGGAGTGGACTGGATAGAGTGCGTCTATTATTGGTGTAAATGTAGGATCCCTGGGGGTGGGTGGAAATTGGGGGCAGGGTAGGGGAGTGGAGTGAGCCTGCAGGGTGAACGGAGCGGGCAGAGACAAGAGAGTGAACTATAGAGACAAGAGAGTGAACTGCGAGTGAACTGCTAAGGAAGACAATCATTGGAGTGAGAGAATTCAGCAAGTAAAGTAGAAAGTGAGAAAGAAGTAGAGGTAAGTTAACAGGCTAGTATAAGGAAGATATACCTGACAGAGAGGTAGAGTATAGAAAGTAAGTTGTAGGAAAAGGGTGGAGGTGTATAAGAGTGTCTATGAAGAGAAGGAAATGAAAGAAAGAAACAGGGTAGGGAGGTCTAATAGAGAAATAATTGTAATGAGGTGAGATACAGACTGGTAATGGTAAAGTGCCACCTAGTGGACAGTAACTGAATGTGACTGATAATTCGTATACAAGGGTATCAGGCTATGAGAGAGGGGGGGAGTAAAGCAGAAAGTATTGGCTGTTTACAAGTGTTTGATAAAAAGATCAGGACTGAAAAGTTGGGGGGGTAGTAGGGTGCTGGCTATCCAATATTGGGGAACTTGCCTAGCATAACAGGGGTTCTTAGACCTGAAATTAGTGATACAATGGTCTATTATCTAGAACAGCACATACTTTCACTGTCTTAATAACACGGGCCTCTCAGGGAGCTGGAGGGTAGTTTCTGTTTTCAGGTTGCTGTTCTTATAATTCCAGGAGGGTGAGTTTCAGGTATTAGTTACTGGAATGTACTTGTGCTCCAAGCTGGTAAGAATGGTAAGAGAAAATATAGTAAGGAAGATTATACAGGGATTAGAGAGCAAAAGGAAAACTGGTTTAAAGAATACAGTTGCATAAAATTTATACTAAATTACAATACTTCTTTTAAATCATAAATGCATAAAACACTTAACATGTTTGTAAGCACCAACGATAACACTTAGAAACATAGGGATGGCTGTGAGTCTGATAGCTCTACTAAACAACACCAGTACAGCTTTAAATTAAAAAAACTCTACAATTACAAGCATTTATTTTGGTTGGATAAAGCTACATTAGCTTCTCTTAACAAGGGAGCAAGTCTTAACAGACACATAGCTTAACTTGTTGTGAAATATCTAAATACACTGTGACTGCAATGCATTAAACAGTAAAGGAATTATTAGATCATGAAGCTGCCGACATGCTTATTACTAACGGCGTATGCAGGTACTGAATTTAATAACACTGTGGAAGTAGTCATTAGGATGATTTTTATGCTTCCCTAGAAGTTATCATATATCAGAATTGGGGTTATGCCTAAAGCCAATGCATTGCTTATGTAGGCAAGTATAGCATTCAGTAAATAGAGTCGCTTCAGGGGCAGAATGATTGAAAATGGACTATATTCCTTGTAAGCCACAAGTATGTATGAGCTTTGGTTACACAACTCTGCTTATGCAGGCAGAAACAGCGCTCTCTATTTAGAGTCGCTTGAAGGATAGGTAAATATAAGAAGTATACAAGACCGGGTGGCTGCCTACAACCTAAGCCATAGGCACAATGTTCCGCACATACAGGGAGATATAGCACTCAGTCAGTAGAGTCATTACAGGGGCGAGTGAAGGAGAAAAGAATATAATTAAGGTGAAACCACCTACAACCAAAGCCTAATGTGTATAACTCTGGATTTGCAGGCTAATTTAGTGCCCAGCAATAGAAATCACTTCCGCAGCAAGTAAAAGAAACAGCGCTCGTTAAATAGAGTCGCTTGAGGGACAAGTGAATGTAAAAAGAATAAAAATCCAGTTAGCCACTTACAACCTATGCAAAGGCATAATATACTGGTCATATAGGCAGGTGTAGCGCTCGGTCAGTAGAGTCGCTACAGGGGCAAGTGAACGAGAAACTGTAAAGTCAGGTAAAAACCACCTACATCCAATACCTAAAGCACTAAACCCTGCTATTGCTAGGTAAATTAGTGCTCAGCTAAAGAAATTGCTTCCGCCTCAAGTACATTAGTTAGAAGTGAAATTAAGGGAAGCCATCTACAGCATCTCCAGTAGGAACAACACAAACTATTTTAAAGTTGGGAAGGCTGAGCGGTTTACAGGATAAGATATTGAAGAGTTATAGGGCAGTAGATAAAAGTAAGAGTCAATAATCAGTAGCCGACATTTAGAATCAATTACCCTTTGGTCGGCACTTTATATGTACAAGACTGTAGAGTGAGAGCATTAAACAAACAACAATATTATACTCTGCAAGTAATTGCGGACATGAATGAGTCAATATAATGGTATAAAGTAACCTTATAACATGCCACTAGTGTCGTTCCCATGTACAAACGTTGTGTAGAACACAGTGTTAGCAGAGATAGCGTTATTAACAGTAAAAAAACATTTGCATAGAATTCCTTATTAGCATCAACAATTATTCATTTAAAAAGTTAGATAATGCACAAATCTGTATTAAATAAGGAAACAACGGAAACACTTACTAAAGGTCAAGAACCCAAACGGAGTGCACAGCAGCCAGGTGGAAAGCAGGGGAAAAAGATGGCGTCCTTGCCTACGGGATATATTTATAAGGTGCAAGTGTGCACGGGGGCAGAGGGGGAGGGGAGTAAACCATACATAAAGGTAGTGAGCAAGAAGTCGCGAGATAAGTAGTGTTAAGTTTGATAACAGGAGAGAGAGAAATGTAAGTGGGAAGGGGACAGCAGTAAATATATAGAGAGAGGTGATGAGTTCCACAAGATAAGAGTAGTAAGAAAAATACGTGGATTGAGCACTGTAGAAGAGAGAGAAAAATAGAGGGGATAAAGCTATAGGAGGTACAAGGACCAGGTAACAGAGACAAGACAGTGAACTATAGAGACAAGAGAGTGAACTGCTAGTGAACTGCTAAGGAAGACAATCAGTGGAGTGAGAGAATTCAGCAAGTAAGGTAAAAGTGAGGAAGAAGTAGAGGTAAGTTAACAGGCTGGTATAAGGAAGATATACCTGACAGAGAGGTAGAGTATAGAAAGTAAGTTGTAAGAAAAGGGTGGGAGGTGTATAAGAGTGTCTATGAAGAGAAGGAAATGAAAGAAAGAAACAGGGTAGGGAGGTCTAATAGAGAAATAATTGTAATGAGGTGAGATACAGACTGGTAATGGTAAAGCACCACCTAGTGGACAGTAACTGAATGTGACTGATAATTTGTATACAAGGGTATCAGGCTATGAGAGAGGGGGAGTTAGGTTACTTTTAAAAGCAGAAAGTATTGGCTGTTTACAATATCATATGAGAGAGTATTGTATTGGCATGAAGGAAAATAGTTGGCCATCGATTTGGCTGAGACAGTCTTCTATTTATTCAGTTGTTGCTACACTAGACCAAATGAGAACTTCTACATGTAAACATCAATGCACCTTGCAAAAAGAAGTTAATACTGTCTTTCATGACTGTAGATGAACGCTACACTAGCAACAGGTCAAGCAGGTTTATTAAGGAAAATTCAGCCTTCAATTGCAGTCAACTACACTACAAGTTGTCCGTTAAAGTATGACTGTTTTTTCATGCATTTAAACATTGAAAGAACTAGAGTGGGTTTTGTGGGAGTGACCCATCTGTGGGCCTGGCTCAAATACGGGTGTTCCTTGAGTTCGGTGTGGGTGGGACTTATGGGGCACCAGAACAGTACTTCGCCTAGGGCGCCGTTATAGCTAGGGCTGGCCCTGCAAGGCAGTTGATAGAATCATAAAAAAGATATGCTCAATCAGTAGCATTTGGATGTGAGAAATACCATGAATATGTCTACAATATATATGTTCAGGTGGAAACAGACCACAGACCCTTGAAAAGCATATTCTGAAAGCTATGTATAAAGCAGTTTTAAGATTGCAGTAGATGTTACATAATCCACAGAAATATAATCTGAAAATGAAATCTAGACAATGCAAAGAAACAAAGATATCAGAGGTGAGTTGAGAATATTTATCAGAGAAGCATAGAGCTGCAAGACGATAAACTACACATTCTCTGGAAAACAGCAGTTACTAGTGACAGAAGAAACAAAATAATTCTAAAGATGTACTTCACTGACTTATAAATGCAGTGACTGAAGAAATTTACAATGAAAGAATATCCTGAGCAAAAATCATCAATAAGGAAAGAGATTAGGTCTATATTTCTTTTAAGCAAGGCTTTGTATTTTAAAGCCAACAAAATAAACAAATGCTTTCCAGGATATGTGCTTCACAGCTGGGAATAGTAAAGTAAAAAAAAAGAACAAATTGTTTAATGCGTTGTCAGGAATGTCAACTCTGACATTATTTTCAAGATTTATAGGTTCATAGGTGTTTACTAGGCTAATGACCACAGGGGCCTTTTTAAGCCTAGCCATGCATCCCAAATCTCTGACAAGTTCTGATACCCTTGATAAGTGTAAGCATGGGCCTGGGAGACTAACTATTTACAGGTTACCTCTGTTCATTAGAGACATAGGTGCCAAACCAGGGATGAATTTCCAGTTTCCCATCCAGTTGTCCAAGTTGCACTTGAATTAGGTTAGGGAGGAACTCTGCTTCACATGGATGGGGAGCCTGTTCCATAGTGGGGGTAGAACGATCAACTCTTCAGGTTATGTCTCCAGGTGCAACTATACTGCAGCTGGGTAATGAGAAAACATTGTGCCAGCCCTGAATACAACCAAAGTGAGCTGAGCTCAGTTAGCAGCTCATTTGCCTGTTGGAGCTGTAATGTGGAGGGCATGGGAGTAAGTGGCCAGGTCAGCTCATCCGTTTTTGGGGGAATGAATAGTGGCTGCTCATCTAGCTATCTAGCATGAAAGCCACCGGGGGAGTAAGCTGGGAATCCCAAGTCAGTGATGGTAGCAGCGTGTGTGTGTGTGTGTGTGTGTGTGTGTGTGTGTGTGTGTGTGTGTGTGTGTCTGCGCACGTCTCAGAGAGATAATGTACACACATCAAGAGAAAGCATTGAACTCTCTGTGTTGATATGCTGCCTACATCATCACAAGAGGGAAGCGTTTGGATGGCACCATGGCAGGGGGAAACTATCTCCCTCACCTACAGCAGCAATGTGCAGGTCATTGATTGGGGGAAGTACCTGCATGTTAAGGTTATAGAGATTGTTCTTGCTAAATAGTCCAGGTCTGTGTGATAAACCAGATTCAGTTAACAAGTGGTATGGGGTACTTCAAGTCACAGACGAATTAGATGAAATGGGCCTAGTCTGGAAGGTAGGCTGGATGTATTTGGCCATGATTGGGGAACACATCTCCAGTGTGCTTGCTGAAGCAAAAGCAAAGTGGAGGTACCAAAGCACCCAAATAGCTGCTTTGGATGATGTGTCCTTCTGGATAGTTCACACCTTGAACCTGAGTGCAATTCCGAGTATAGGAATAAACGGGTAAGTCTGAATGGACAAGAGTCTTGAACTGTCAGCAGGAATGTGGCAAAACAGCTGGAGGAAAATATACCTGAATTGCTTTTCAAATACTCTATTCAAATACTATTCCTGAAAATTGCAGCACTCTATTCAAACAATACTGAAGGGAGTGAGAAGTAATGGCTTCCAGCAGAAGAATGAGACATAATATTCAACCAGCAGTCACATGTGGCAGAGATTCCAAATACTCTGTTTCATCAGTCCTTTTTGTACACTGCTACATTATGCAATGACTAGGATGAAATCAGAAAAAATTCTGGAAATTAGTGTAGGTTTGCATACAAAAAACTAGAATGAGCCAGTTCAATATATAAAGTTGTTTGATACTTACTAACAGTGGCCAATCTGTGGGCATGGCAAGTGTTCTGTGAAAGGCCATTGCTTATCATCAGGACAGATTGTTTTCTTAGGAAACATCAGAATCTGTTACTCTGCAGAGAAACATCAGAAAGGCATCTTGTGATGCATGCTGAAACAGTAAAAATAAAATAAATCTTATTTCTCATGTCTGACAGTTGTCTTTCTCAGAACTTAGATGTTTCAAACACCAGTTTTATTTTAGATCTTATACGCACTCCCTCTCTTTTTTCAAACAGTGCATATTGTGTGGCTTTTAATTGTATCACTTGTAAATCGATATGCATTAACCACATATTCCAACGTGAACAGCAAAAAATAATGCACAATACAGTCATCAACACCAGAATAATTAGAAATGGTTGCAACAGTAAATTAATTCCTTTCCCATTGCATTCAACCACCTAAAAAGTTGTACCAATGTGATGCATTTCACTGCCTTTTCTTCATTAAGCGTTATTTTTATCATTGTTTAGATTCCTGCAGTGTGTGGTAAAATGACTCGGAAATCTTTTAATCCCTCTAGTGCAGGGGTATCCAACCTTTTGAATCTTCTGGGCTGCATCGCCCATCAAAAATTTGTCAAGGGCCACATATAGAATTTAATATTTATTTGTGACTAAAATGTAAACATACCAATGAGTATAATGATACATTGTTTATTTTTTAAACATAAAAATTATGAACATAACATTTTTAATGTGAACACTGAGCCTATTTTTTCGATACCAGTGCATTTATGTCTGGTTTGATAGAGGCAGTGGCGATGCGAAGAGTATTTTCAAGATGCTCGTCTGCAATTTGTGTTCTAATTTAACTTTTTGTATACTTCATATAGGAAACAAATTGCTCACAAATGTACGTACTCCCCAAAAGAGATGTCATGAACAGGGCATGTTTGTGAAGTGATGGATAATTTTCTGTAGGCAGGTACAACTTATGAAAGTCCAATAAAGACACTTGGATACATTTTTCTTTAAGTTGTATATCTGCTTGCAAATCTATACATTTCATTTGCAAGTTTGTCGGCAATATGTGGATGTCAACTGAGAATGGAGTAGCAAATGTATTGAAATATGGTTGGTATTTTCTGAAATCTTGAAATCTATTGTCAAAGTCCTGTGATAAAATAGCAATTAATGCTGCATATTTTTCATTATTTACATTGTTTTGTTCAGACAGTGTTTCAAAGTGAATTAAATTATTGTTATCTGAGATTGCCACAATTTCAGTTTAATTTTGAATGCTGTCGCTCTTTGAAACATATAATTTATTAGCTGATTTCCACCTTTGAGACACATGTTCAGTTCATTTAAGTGAGCAGTGATATCCACTAAGAATGCTAAATCAGCTATCCAATTTGCATTTTCAAATTCAGGTACAGGTTTTCCTTTTGAGTCCATAAAACACTTTATTTCATTTCTCAAATCATAGAAACATTTTAGCATTTTACTATGACTTTTAGCCACCTTAATGTAGTAAAGTACGCAATGTCTCCATAGATAGTTTCCAAGGTATTTAGAAATGGTTGTGATGTAATCCCTTTGATCTAATGAAATTTATTTTTTTTAATTGTGGTGTTCATAATATTGTCCATTTTAAAGTCAGTGCACGTAAATTTTCCTGATGTATGATGCAGTGATACTTTATGAAATGCAAATTACCGATCTTTTTTGCATCGTCTTCTATTAGTTTTGTTAGTCCTTCCTTGTTTCCAACCATAGCTGGAGCACTGTCAGTGACCATACCAGACATGTTGTAGATGCTTAAAGAAAATCCTGCTAATGCTGCCTTTACTGCTTCAACAGACTTCATTGTATCTTTCAGTGGAACCAGAGAGGTCAGTTCTTCAGTAATATTAAATTCTTTGTCAACACCTTGAATAAATATGGCAAATTGAGCCATATCCATAGCATCAGTGCTTTCATTCAAAGCTATGGAATAAAACTTGAAAGTAGCACACTGAGATTCAAAACTTTTTTCAATTGGTTTAGCTATATCTTCAACATGCCTAGTGACTGTCTGGTGTGATAAACTTTTTTCAGGACAAATTATGTCTGCTACACTTTCAAGACATTCTTTAATAAATTCACCATCAGTAAATGGCTTTGATTTTTTAGCAATTAAATTTGCTACAGCATAACTTGCCTTGACTAATGAATCAGTTTGAGTAGTCAATTTTCGAAATAGTTGTTGAGACGTATTTGCAATTCATTATTCTTTATATAACCAACAAACAGCCTTTACTTTTTACCAACTTAACCTCTAAGTCAAACACTACATCACTATATGGAAACAAAAGGATAGGTGTTTGCTTACTGACAGTTTTTTCAAGCAAGTGACACTCCCGGGTTCCAACCTGCTCAGTTCGCCCTCGCTGCGCTCGGGCTCTCTTCGCTCCCCTTCCCTACCCCATTCCCACCCACCCCCACTTTCCTGTAACTTATATCCCACTGGACTCACCCCCCTCCCTAGTAACCAATAAGCACTCAAAACATATTAAGGCTCACCCATACATATCACATTACTCCACCCCTATCTGAAATCTTGACTACCAATCCACCTAACACTTATCATGGCAAACTCAAACTCAAGCAGCATCCCCACTCAAGCCCACATATACACCAAAAGGCTACTTGTTAGTCAAATCACTCTTCTAATTACCCTACTTTCCCTGGCTCGTATCACTTCTTCCCTAACATTACTACATCCATCACTTCTAAACAATTTGACCTATAACTCTTATATACCCAAACCAGACAATACTAACATTATCTCTTCTTCACTTGCCACATACATACACTACATGCACTACTCTATAATTCAACACCACAACATCACAAAACCATCTCTAATATTCAATAAATACATACTAACCATTGCAAATAATGTATCTAACCATATTAACAAACTAACACTAAGTGGTGACATACACCCAAACTCAGGCCTTAGCACAAATCTTAACTCTTAACACAGCTCACACCAGACAGCACATTCATTCATTAATCATTCCCCAAAGAAAAAAAGGAGATATATTGCTCCTACACCTGAGCATTAGAAGTATCACCAAGAAAATCCAAGACCTGCATGCTACCATCTCTTTATACACACCTGATATCCTAGTGATAACTGAAACCTGGTTAAAATCCCATATTACAAATAATGAAATTCTCTCTCCAGGATACAGCATTGTTAGGCGAGAGAGAATAACAAAAAAGGTGGTGGTATAGCAGTATTCTACAAAACTCATCTCTGTCTTGTGGCTATTGATCTAACCATCCCAAACTTCAGTAAAGCTGAAATTCTATGTTGTAAACTCACTACAAATTCTAAAAAACATATTAACATAACTGGTATCTATATCCCTCCAGGTGACAATATAACTACCTTAGAAAATATCCTAGAGTTTAATTTTAACTCTCTTCCACAGGAAACATTAGGAGATCTTAACATAGATTGGACTAGCTGCAATACCCAAAACCCCACCAACTATGTAAACCTACATGGATTTACACAACTCATTCAAACTTCCACCAGAATAGACAAAACCTCAAACAAGCACTCCATTCTAGACTGGATACTTACAGATAGGCCTGACCATTCTCCTCACTCAGGCTGTCTTTCAGATAGTCTCAGTGACCATCTACCAATCCACCTACTAAGACAATGGCTTACCCCACCAAACTAATATTACATAGACAGATAAGAAACACAAAAAAAAAAATAACCTTAACCACTTCCTCTATATCCTTCAACACTGTAACTAGTCCCCTCTTAAAGAACTACCCCTAGATGATGCCACAAATTATTTCACCAGCACCTTCCTGTCTATTCTAGATGAACAAGCCCCACCCAGGACCATTGAAATAAAATGTAACTATATCCCATGGTTAAGTAAAGAAACCAGCTTATTGCTAAAAAAAGGGGGATAAAGCATGGGATTACTGGTTGAAAACAAAATCTCAGGTTGCAAGACAATCATATTGTGAACTAAAAAACAAAGCTAAAAAACAAATAAAACAAGATGAGATAGACTACTACTCTGAAATACAAACTAAACACCATAGCAACCCCAAAACATTCTGGACTGCAATTAATAATATTCTCCAACCTGGAAAAACTGGTACACTCCCTCCCACTATAAAAACAGTTCTAATTGCATAGCCACACAGTTTAACACCTACTTCACAGAAACTATCCTACATCTTTCTAACAAACAACCCCCCTCTGACACCTCAAAAACATTCATACCCCTACATAATAAGTCCAGTTTCACCCTTCAACCAGCCTCAATATATACTATTAGAAAACTGCTTAGGAAGCTAAAGCCCACATCCCTAGCTTCTGACCACCTTCCACCTGAGTTCCTACAACTATCATTTCATATTATTGCATACCCTGTCTCCATTCTCATAAACAGGTATATATCAGAAAAGTATGTCCCCACTATCTGAAAAACCTCATACATTACTCCACTCCACAAAGGTGGCAATTTTACGGAATTGTCTAACTATCACCCTATTGCAATTCTATCCTCACTATCTAAAATACTAGAAAGAATTGTTTTGTTCACAAGCAAATCATGGAACACCTTGACAAAAAAAATTGTTAACCAATGCACAATACGGTTTCCACCCTCACCACAGTACCACCACTGCTCTCATGTCATTTACAAACAGTTAATAACCACAGAAGTAATGGTAGGCATGTATCCTCCATGTTTTTAGACCTATCAAAAGCTTTTGATATAGTCAACCATAACAGACTTTTACATGCCCTCTCTGATATGGCGTTATCACACTCTACCCTTACTTGGTTCCAGATCTACTTAACAGGCAGACAACAAGCAGTACGTTGGCACCAAACCTTATCCCCCTCTACTTCCTGTCACCCTAGGAGTTCCACAAGGGTCTGTCCTTGGCCCCATACTCTCTTCCATATTTACAAATAATCTATACACCATAGCCCTCTCAGCCACAATTATCCAATATGCTGATGATTCAATGGTAATATGTGCTGCCAATACCCTCCAAAACTACAAACACTCACGTAGTCATCCTTTTGTCAAAGTTGAATCCTGGCTAACTAACTCTTGCCTGATCCTAAATCCCAGTAAAACAAAATGAATGCTACTCCATCTCAATGAAGCTACTATACCCACTGGATCTTTTCACATTACCTCTACGAACAATACTACCATTATCCCCTCTCCACACACCAAACTACTAGGTGTTGAAATAGACAACAACATGAGATTTGATATCCATATATCCCAATCAGTTAAGAAAGTCCACAAAAAGCTAGGTATGCTATATAGAAACAAACAATATCTAAGAAAAAACACAAGAATAACTATTTCCCAGACTCATCTGACCTCATCTCTTCTCTACGCTTCACCCATACTCATTAACCTCAGGGAAATGGAAATGACAAAACTAGAATCTTGTTACAATAAAATAGCTAGATATGCAGCAAACACTGCCTTCAGATCACATCATTGTTCTGCCCTAAAACAATTAAACTGGTTAGTACCATACCTCCCAACTGTACCAAATTACTCAGTTTTTACTGAGTTTTTGGGGTCCAAGTAAGATGTCATTGAACACGTGATGATGTCAGCTCCATCAGCCTATTGGAATTGAGCTGACTGCGAGCATGGAAAGCTTTTCTGTTTTGAATGTTACTGGTACTGTGTGTAAGCATGGAAGACTGCTTTTCTTTACTGAAGAAATGCTGAACGTAAGGTATGTTGCTTTTGAACCAAACCGAATATATATTGCATTGTGAACTGAAGTTTGCTTTTGAACTGCTCAGGTAGTCCATCCACTTTTTAACTGAATGTGTGTGTGTGTGTGTGTGTGTGTGTGTGTGTGTGTGTGTGTGTGTAAATGCCCCCAACTGAAAACACCTGGTAGCTAGGGGTACTCAAGCTCAAACCCTGTACCTTGAGTACAGGTAAAAAGATCCTAAAGTCCCTAACCACCACCACTTGTGAATTTATGCCTCATATTTTTGTTCTATTCCTCATTAAATCTGTGTTTTTTCAGGATTTTTATGGCAAATCACTGAAGGATTGAATTAACTAAATAATGACAGTCATTTGAATTTCAGACTTCATATTCTTCAGACAATAAATGGTAACACAAAACCTTTTTATTCTAGCTATTTTCTAAGATCAGTATTTGAAATTTGTCCCTATGTTGGGGCTGTATTCCCCCATTATTGGCTTTGTCCAGGTTTTTTGTGCTAAGACATTGAGAGCTATGGTGAGAAGTAAGAAATGAATTCTGTATTGCCCCATTATTGGCTTTGTCTAGGTTTTTTTATGTTAAGAGGTTGAGAGCTATGGTGAGAAGTAAGAACTGAATTCTGTATTGCCCCATTATTGGCTTTGTCTAGGTTTTTTTATGTTAAGAGGTTGAGAGCTATGGTGAGAAGTAAGAACTGAATTCTGTATTGCCCCATTATTGGCTTTGTCTAGGTTTTTTATGTTAAGAGGTTGAGAGCTATGGTGAGAAGTGAGAACTGAATTCTGTATTGCCCCATTACTGGCTTTGTCTAGGTTTTTTTATGTTAAGAGGTTGAGAGCTATGGTGAGAAGTAAGAACTGAATTCTGTATTTCCCCATTATTGGCTTTGTCTAGGTTTTTTTATGTTAAGAGGTTGAGAGCTATGGTGAGAAGTAAGAACTGAATTCTGTATTGCCCCATTATTGGCTTTGTCTAGGTTTTTTTTATGTTAAGAGGTTGAGAGCTATGGTGAGAAGTAAGAACTGAATTCTGTATTCCCCCATTATTTTCTTTGTCCAGGTTTTTTGTGCTAAGAGGTTGAGAGCTATGGTGAGAAGTGAGAACTGAATTCAATAAATGATGGCCATTTAAGTTTCAGTCTTGCTGTCTTTCTAGAAACTGCTGATTTGGCATAGTGGTATGTTCCTCTGACTATAGTGCGCAGGATCCTGGGCTCAACCTTGGCAGTAAAATACATAGTAGTAGCACAACATTTTATTCTAGCAACTTTCCAAAATTATACAAGTAATGTTCAAAATGTGTCCCTGTTTTTTGGCCTTTTGTCCCCCCCCCAAAAAAAACTGAAATTTGAAAATAAGTGTGAGAAGCTGTGCAAGATGCCTATGGCTTGCACTACTCTCATTCTAGTTATATATATATATATATATATATATATATATATATATATATATATATTTTTTTTTTTTTGTGGAAGTAGACTTTTATGATGGAAATGTCCTGAATTGGGCAGTTTTGTCATTATTAGTTCATGCATTTTGTTTCATTGCCTACTGGAAAAATGTTCAAACAATAAATTTAAAATGCGATTGTGTGTGTGTGTGGAAGTAGACTTTTATGATAGAAATGTTCTGAATTGGGCAGTTTTGTCATTATTAGTTCATGCATTTTGTTTCATTGCCCACTGGAAAAATGTTCAAACAATAAATTTTAAAATGCGCTCTAACTTAAGTCTAACAAGTGTGCTGTAATATACAAGGAATATAATTTAATACACTCAGTTAGGTGTATCAAAGAATGCATGTATGTTTCTTGTTTTGTGTGCAAGCCAGGGGCCTGTTATTTGAAAACAGCCCAAAGGTAGTCTTTATCCCCTACTGGCCAGATGCATTTTCTTTGGATGTGATGTGGGTTTCAATGCTGTTTCAATGAATGTGAGTTTCAAGGGCAGAGAAGTTTTAATGCCAAGTCTATTTTCATTGTGAGACAGTGTTGCTTTGTTTAGCAGATATCTATTAGTGTTTGTGTGCATTGTACTATAAAATGTAAAAATAAAATCAAAATAATCATTGTAGAAGTAAATCAGTATGCACACATTAGAGTTTATGGTAAATGGGGCAAAATAGCCAGGTAATGGGACATTGGAATGGCTGCAGGAGGATTCTGGTGCTATATTTTGGTTGTCTGTTCTTCAGTTTGCATTTGAAAGTTGGTATCCCACAATTCCATTGGAGTGGGTGGGGTCACTTAATCACGTATGCAAATTTTTATCTTAATCAGCATACAGATTTGTACCTATTTTTCATGGGCCTTTTCCAGATTTTTGATGTTTCCAGTTTGAGAGGTATGGTTACAACTTCCCCAACTCTTGCATCTGTCCCAGCTCAGTATGGCTTTCAAAATCCTTTGCTATCCTAAAAATACTCCATCACTACAAGGCTTACTAAAGTCATACTCTAGTAACAGAACTCTGCGCTCTAACAATAAACCCCTCCTACAGATGTCAAAACCACACAACCATGCTGGTGAATCCATTTACTCACATTATATTGCCAAAATTTGGAGCTCTGTACCTAGCAATATCACATCAAGCAATACATTAACTAAATTTAAACAAATACTGAAAACCCACCTTTTCAGTAAATGGCTCTGCCCTTGCTCCGCCCCAGACTAAGATCTCCTTACTCCCCTTAGACAATCCTTTCTTCACACTAACATTTTTATCTTGGGTTTTATAGCTGATCTATGTAGTATTATTACTACTAACTTAACCAAGTGAACTCAACTAATATGTACACATATATATATATATATATATATATATATATATATATATAACTCAAAGTTTACTTTTTACTCTCTTTGTTTGTCTTTACTTTATACCTGACATATCTAAATTTGTATATATTGTTACTATCAATCATTGTAAGCTTTATTCTATGTCCAAATCATGCCTACTTGTAATCTCTCAAACTTGTTATCACTTGTAATGCCATTTTGCTGTCTGTTTGAATTTCTTTGTGTGGAGCTTTTCTCCCCAGGCCTCCGCTGAAAAAGGACTTGTTGTCCAGTTGGACTAGCCCGGAAAACAAATGTAAAATAAAATAAATAAATAATAAATAAATAAAATTAAAATTTGAGTGCATTTGAACATAATGCCTTTTCAAATTATAGTCTTTGAAAATGGATACTGCTTCTCTGCATATCAAACATAGCACTTTATTATTAGCTTAAAAAAAAAATAGTTGTCAGTCCATTTCTCTTGAAACACTCTCCCCGGGATTCATGAAGCTCGGTGCAAGGATTGTTTTAGCCTTGCGCTGAGCATCCTCCTTACAGATGGTGCAGCAGCGCCATATGAATATTTATGAGGGCGTGCTGCCGCACCCTCGATATGCACAGGAAACGTGTGCGAGTGCAGGGGGCATGTTTAAGTGCTCTACGGAGGTGTAAACATGCCCCCACAGTTGCACAACCTACTATGCTTACTATTAGAACCCGCCTCTAATAGTAAGCAATTAAGTTAGTGTCCGTGGATACTGAAATGTATGCTAAGCATACAAGAGTATCCACAAACACTGAAATAAAATCAAAGTAGTAAACACACAAGCACATAGTGGAATGTTGAGCCCTGTCCCTAGAACTGTCACAATTAGATTCCCCCATGTCCCTATTTTACATTTGTATTGCTTCATTATTGAAAGTGTAAGTGAAGTGCAGCATGTTTGCGCGCCGCCGCCCCATGCTTAGCGTAGCTTACACATCAAAATCATCCAAATAGAAAAGAACATGTGGAATCAATGCTAACGTCAACAGTGCAGTGGTTAGAGCATCCGCCTAATGAACAGGCATTCATGGTTTGAGTCCCACTATAGCACATATCATTTTCCATGTGGAATGTGTATATGAACATATTTATACATCGTTTTGCTGTATAACCTACATAATAACATGTAAATGTGAACTGGAGTACCACATGAAATATTTAACTAATGTCATTCAATCAAAGTGGTAGTGTCATAATGAATAAGGCACTAGTAAGCAGATGTAAGCACAAATAAGCAGTAGTAAACATATATAAGTACCAGTAAGCAAGTCTGAGTACGTTTGCATGGGTGTAAGCAGTGCCCAGCATAGGAAATGTATATAATTATGTCGATGTATGTGCATGTGTATGTACAGATATATAATATATATATATATATATATATATATATATATATATATATATATATATATATATATATATATGTATATATATATTATATATATATATCTATGAAGAATGAAAGTTGTGACAATAAAGCATACAAAAAGAATTAGAAGGGAATCAACAGCAACTCCAGTATTATTTAGTGCTGTCAGCATATGTCATATCAAGCTGGGCAGGGGTGAGCAAAGCACTGCTACTCACACCACAGGCAGGATACTACCAGTGGGAGTAACATTGTCGATCTGCTAAGTCTACTTTACAAACAATCACAGGATAGTCCCTGGTGGGACTACCCAAAAATTGCTAGGATGGTTAGACCTCCGACCATTACACAAGCAAGGACAGGTATGTTCAAGGACTAAATGGTGGGAGAGCCTGATGACACATGGGTTGGGACAACATACATGTAGGGTCTCTAACGCTGGGGAGAGGACAATGTGTGGAGGTGTGTCATGGCTGTGATAGCAACCGGAGAATGGATGGTTTGCATGTATGTCAAACTCGGGTGGGGTGGAGGAACCATGGGTATGAAATTATGGATCCAGGCGTGTCAGGGTTGGATGGCCAGGTTCTAATTGGACCGCCTTGTGGAGGTCAGCGAGTTCGTTATAAGTATATATGCATACACACATGCATACATCTATATGTAGAAGTACATTCCCTGTAACACATTCATTCCTTTTGCAGACATAAATAACATGAAAGTGCCCTTACAAACCTCGACAGTAGATAGAGTAGTAGGTTGTGCATAAGAGGGAAGGGACGAATCGGCCAAAATGCAGAAGTGTGTACATTGTCCGAAGTCAGTGCTGTTCTCAAAAAATCAAATGTGAGGACTTTCACACACATGGAATCATTCCTGTGATCTGCCTGCTATGGCAACACCAATCACTAAACCGGTCCTATTTGTAATATAATTATGCCAAACTCATACATTGTTAGCTCTCATGTGTAATGTGTGTGTTACCACATAGTCATAATTATTAATTTATGGTAGTGTCATGTTAATGGGAGTAATGATATAATGAAGTATAGAGTCTAATCTTGAAATAAAGACATATGTCTCCCAGGTGACACAACCCAAAAATTGTGAATAGTGTCCTATTGGTCACTCATTTCACCAATGTGTGTGGACTAAACTTTTGGGATGTCTGAGGATATGTGTAGTGAGTCAACCCATGGGATGGGTCTACAGGTGTAGGGAGTGGCCAATGTGTAGTGGTGTGGATACACAGTGTATCCAACTGGAGAATGGATGACTGCTGTGTCAGTGAAGTATTGGGGTGGGTGTTTATGGAACTAGGATCCAGGGGTATATGGATATATATGCAAATGAAGCAGGACAGCAATAGTGTAGCAGTTAGAGCATCCACCTAACGAACAGACATTCCCATTCCAAATCCCACTACAGCACATACCATATTCCATTGGTAATCTGTATATGTACATACTTTGACATCTGCCTGCTGTATAACCTGCATAATAATTAAAAGTGCAAAAAAAACAAAGAAATCCAAATGGATAAGCCACCACTCAACACTTAAAATAAGAAAAAAATAATAAAACAGCCACCAAGGACTAAACGTAGGTCTTCACTATTTTAATAAAACACAGAACCAAATAACTAAGTGCTTTCACCAGGCATAAACCACTGGCCAGCAATTAAAAGTGAACTGGCGTGAAGTGTCAGTGTCATAATGAATAAGGCACTAGTAAGCAGGTTTAAGCATAAATAAGCAGTAGTAAGCATATATAACCACCAGTAAGCATGTTTAAGTGCATTTGTGCGGGGGTATGCATTGCCTTACAGATATATATATATATATATATATATATATATATGTATAGTTGCAGACATACATATATATATATATATATATATATATATATATGTGTGTGTGTGTGTACGTGTAGATATACACAGATATACAGCTATGATAGGAGACAGCACACAAGAATGACACATGTTCACAGGCTATGCCAATGGAAGTGAGGGGCCCAAGCAAGAAACATGTAACATGTAACATGTAGCATGACCCCCCCCCTTCCAGCCGGACAAAGGAAACATACACACAAACCTACAAACAATGTAAATAGTCCACTGCTCCCCAGACCACAGGCAGGATATAACCGGGGGGGGGGGTGCACCCGTAAAATCTAATCTTGGAACAGACAGGAGCATCCCTTGCGGGACGCCCCAAAAATTGACATATAACCAAAGGAAGATGATACGACGACCATTCTGGCTGGGGTGTGTCCATACCCGGAATATAAGGGTGGGAAAGCCTGATGACCCATTGGTCGAGACAACATATGACATGTGTCCTGTGAAGTGGAGAGTGGGCAGTGTGTAGTGGTTTGGTCAGACCCGACCTGCACCCAGAGTAAGGATGGGTGCAGTAGAGGAGGCGCGGGTGGAGGAACTATGGGTAGCTAGTTATGCGTCTAGGTGTGCAGGTGTTGGCTGATGTGGGTCTATATGGACAGCCCCAGGGATGTGAGCAAAAGTGTTCAGTGGGCAGAGGCATCGCCCAACGAGCAGCCACACCGGCTATGAGTCCCACTGCAGCAAAGTCTAATCTACATGGCAGAGAACGGAATAACCAGATGTAGATGTATATATGTAGAGTAATGTGTGTGCATATCTACCCATAGTGACAGGGAGATATACCACTCCCTCTCCGTATTACAAATGTATACATACAGAGACAGAATACATATACATGCCCACATATATATATATATATATATATATATATATATATATATATATATATATATATATATGCAGACACCCATACACCCATATGCTGTTAGATATACATAGACAGCAATATATAAATATATACATGTATGCATTCGTATACAGATATATCTGTATATAGTAATGTAGATATATATATCTATATATCTATATATATATATATATATATATGTATGTATGTATGTATGTGTGTGTGTGTAAACATACACATGTAAATAGCTAGGATATGATACAGCAGTTACGAATTACATATGTTCACAGGCCGTGCAAATGGGGGTGAGGGGTCCATTCAACAAACATGTAACACGTAGCATCAACCACCCTCACCTAGACAGGTGAAACATACAAACACACGATACAAGTAAACACACCACTGTTTCCCAGACCACAGGCAGGATACTACCAGTGGGAAAGACCTGCCAGGTCTAATCTTGAAACAGAGACATCAATGTCCCTTGTGGGACACCCCAAAAATTACTGATCATCGGAGTCTGTCCCTGTAATGATTCATCAAACCAGGCTGTAGACGTACACGGACCAGTAGGTTGTGCAAGCCTGATAACCCATGGGTCAACACAACGTAGGACATGGGTCCAGACAAGTGGAGAGTGGGCAGTGTATAGTGGTGTTGTTAGACCCCACCTGCACCCACAGTAAGGATGAGTGCTGTAGAGGAGGGGCAGGTGGAGGAACTATGGGTATGCAATTATGAGCCTAGGCATGCAGGTGTTGGCTGGCGCAGTTCTGAAATGGGCAGAACCTATGCCCATACCTCTCAACCCCTATGAGCAAAACCACTGGACAGAACATAAACCGTTGGGGGGAACAAATAGGGACAGAAATCACATATTCCACTTACAACCTTAGAAAGCTGATAGAATAATAGGTATGCATTAGCATGACTTGGCTGAAGGATGTGGGATCCTAAACCCAATTACTTGTCTGTATTTAATGGTGTCAGTTCCCAGGTATTTGCCAGACAGGTGCAGATTGTAAGAGGAACACACCAATAGTATGAAACAAACTCTGGACAGATCACGGATTCTGTACAGTTGACCAGCATGCTTACGCCTAATGGGCAGCCATTTCTGATATGGGTCCCATCGCAGCACAGTCCAGTTTAAATGGCTAAGTATGGTATGACCATATGTGTCATTGCATAACCCACTACACAACATCTACAAACACATGGTCGCAACACAATACTGTAGGCATGTAAGCCGATGTAATAGGCATCACAAGGTATTATTGTAGTCCTCACCCCCACCCAGGGGTGTGAGTTTCAGAGGCAAACACCAAATGCAGTGCATTTGCAAGTGCGGGAGCAAGCGGGTGTAAGCCTGTTTGGCTGCCGGTATGCGAGTATCACACTGGTGAAGCAATGCAGAGGCTAACTGATTGTAAGAAACTGTAACCGGAGGTTAGCATTGCTTAGCTCCGCACAAACCCGCGCACACCCACTCACAACTGCTTTAAAGTGCCTTAATCACTCTGTACCCAACAACTCGTGTTCTGCCCAGCAACAAAATAAACAGCCTCTGCAAGGCTAGAACTCAGGACCCTGTACATCCCAGTCACAGTAGTTAACCACTATGCCATGATAGCATTACATATAAAGGAGGTATCAGCAAACTAATCCTCACCACAGGGAAATCAAATCAAACATGTGAACTGAATCTATGTACAGTGTAATGTTCTATAACCTGCCACAAACCATAAATATGTGAATTGGAGTACTGCAGTAAACATAGACTTGAGGTGTCACTGTAATAAAGTTATGAAGTCCCCAGGACCCCATACAGTGTTTGGACACATGAATGATGGATACCAGCCACATATATAACCTGTAATGAATAAGACATATCTTAGCCTTTTTGAAACCGGCTAATTATGGAAAAGTGCGGGAATCTGGCCCTACTTAAACCGAAGAGGTGGGAATACGGCTCATAACTGGTTGTAGCATCCCCCCTGCAGACAGAATGGCTGGAGTGGGGGAAGGCACTCGTTCAAGAGTGCAGCACTGGGGTATCCAGGAGTCCAGATTCATGGTATGGCTCCTGATAAAGCACTATGACAGGAGACTACTGCAGGGCCAGTACCAGGGCTTGCAGTACAAAACGGACGCCTGGGAAAGTCTCGCCCATGGTCTCACTAGTGCCATAGGTATCCCCCGGACTGGTGAGCAGGTCAGGCACCACCATGCAGACCTGAAGAGGCAGAGGGGGAATGTCCTGGAACAGTAGATCCAAGAAGCAAGGCAGATGCAGAATGCCCCAGAACTGAGTATGTACTCCTTCCACTATGTAGTTAATAATTGCCTAGCTTGTGTATACTATGGATAGGTATGGCTAAATATCACTGTACTTCTCTGACAGCTGCAGATGAGCATGCTGTGAACCAGCAAGCCTATGATGCTAGGCTGCAAAGGATGCGTCGCGAGGCAGGTTAGTAAATAGCCTGCATGTACTGTCATAACAAATAAATGTAAGAGCCTCAGAAAGTGTTGTACCAGTATACAGATTTGTGTAATATGCTGCGAACAAAGGTGTAACCCCTGCATTGATTCTGTTTACTCTGCAGTCATATGTTGTTGTACCATTGCAGTTATTAAATAGTACTGTTGTAGTAAGCAGTGTTACCCACACTGTGGTATGCAGATAAAATGTGTATGAAATGATGTATAACAATGTTGGAAGGGCAAACAGGTCAGACTAAATACATTGCAAAGTCTCATAACAATTGCTTGATAGCATAGTGTACAGTGATCTTAACTGTAATGCTTTTGTCACACACAGCAGGGCTTTGGATCCCAGGAGTGCCAGTGAGTTGTATGCGTAATCATTCCACACAGCTGCACACAGTTTGTTAGAATGTTCAGAGAGAAAGCTGTATGCATATATACACTTAACAACTGTACAGATTATGTTAGAATGCTCAAATAGAAAGTGGTATGCATATTCATAACCCTCAACTGTTCCAGTCTGCCCAGTAAACTGTTCCAATCTGCCCAGTATGTCCTGATAAATGGCCCACATCACCTGCCTTTTGCCCTGTTCCCCTGACAAATTGGTGTGATGATCCAAGAAATGTAGGCAGCTGTAAATGACATATAACTGATAGTCAGACTTGTTCATAGAGAATGTACATGCAAACATACCTGTCATCCCAGCATCTCACCCAAAGTGTATGACAGCAGTCAGCAGTCTCAAAACATGTTGCATTACACCTGCGTCTTGTCAAGCCTGTTCATAAGACACAGGTCCCGTACATACTAATCTACAAATGGGAGGGTGGCCTAATGGTTAAGGTGTTTGCCTTATAAACACAAGGTGCAGGGTTTGAGTCTCACAAAGGATAATTGGCTAGGCTTAAAATGGCTCGCAAGGGCAGTTAGCTTAGTACTAATCTATGAACCTATGAACCTATGAACATACCATTGTACAATATAACGCCATTGGGTAGTGTAATAATACATGTAAGGGACAGACCACTGCAGTGACTATGAATGTTGTGTAAACTACAAGGATTTATTAGTTGTTAATTGAACTTTCTCTCTCTCACCCCTACCATATGTGCAAAACTAACGGATTTACACAACTCATTTGGTATGTCTACACTCCTAACCTTTGTTGGGACACATGTCCTATTGGTTTATAAATATTCACATCCATTTCTATGCATGTGCCATGTTAAAATACCCCCATATTGGTATCCTGTTGCCATCAATGAAACCTGCATGTTGTTGTAATGGCCACTGTTTACCCATATATGCATGTGTTCTGCCTGCTCTGCAACTATTTTATATCTGGTGCCCTGGGTAATGGGAATACCTATGCATGCTGTTATAACTAATTGTGAATGCTGTTGACTATTGCTAACCCATACATGCCTTAAACATGCTATAACATAGCTCTTATGGGAAGGCCGGTCCCAGCAGACCCACCTGTCCCACCTCAGCTGGCCATGGCACCGGGCACCAGCACATCTGGGACCCAGCCTCGGACCTCCTCATCCGTTGGCCCTGCACCATCTTCAGGTGGAACTGCCGCAGGGGATGGGGCTCGGCCCCCCGGGAGCGGGAGCGGACAGGAACCTGTCACCCGTGGCACGGTCCGGGCTGTGGTGAGTAGGGAGCTCGACAGGGAGATTCGAGACCGCCTATGCCAGCTTGAGGGCCGAGTGGCACAACTAGAGGGTGAGCCTACCCCTCCTACACAGCCCCCAGCTCAGCTACCTTCTGGGCTGTGCAAGTGCAGTGGTGACTGCCCATGGGTGGGGACCTCAGTCCCACTGTATCCATTTGTGGGCTCATGGGCTTGCGACTTCCAAACACCCCCCCGCCCAAGGTGCCCCCCCCACATGTGTCATATACCACCCCCTGTATGCATCTTGTTTGTCTTGTCTGTCATCCTACCCAACCTATCCTCCCTGATTATACCTACTCTCCTTTCCCAACATCCCACTCTCACCTAGCAGTAAAAGAAAATAAGGGCAACCTGTTCCCACAAAAAAAAACATGCCCCATACATAGCTGTCCATTTTGCACACGTGTCCACTGGACACATGTCAACATTTCTAATTGGCATCACAACATAATATTGTTGTCCTCACCCCTCTCTCAGGGTTGTGAGTGTCCAAATGTACCGCCAAATTTATTGCATATGCACAGCCTTTGCTGTAGAAGAAATGGACAGCTATGGACCTTCCCTACACCCTTCCTGCACATCCTTAGCTACCTTGCCTACTGTCTTTCCCTCTTTGTGCCTTTTTTCATCACTTTCCTATCTCCCCTTTTTTCTTTTCTTTTAAATAAATTAGCTTGGGGATAAGTGGGAGTAAGCACTTTTAAGCAGCAGTGAGCGGGTTACAGCCTGTTTGCGCGGGGATAAGCACTGCCTACACAGGTTAATCAATCAAGAAGGTAACTGAGTGTAAGGAACTGTAACCAAAAGTAACCACTGCTTACCGTCACACAAACCTGCGCACACCCGCTCACAACTTCTTAAAAGTGCTTTAAACACTCCGTATCCAATGGCCCTTGTTCTGCCCAGCAACAAAATAAATGGCCTCTGCAAGGCTCAAAACCAGGACCCTGCACACCACAGCCAGTGTGATTTACCACTAAGTTATGACAGATATACAGTCATCGGATGTTATCACAAACATAGCATCCAGCACAGTCATTCAACAGTATAGGAAATGTATTCCATTATGTAGATGTATGTGTGTGTGTGTGTTTATGTCCAGATATATATACATACATAGATATATATATATATAGATATATCAAGAACATACCATGTGACAACAAAGCAGTAAAAAAGAATGAAAAGGGAATCACCAGCAACTCCTGTATTATGTAGTGGTGTTGTCCTATGTAATATCAAGACTCCCTCAGACAGACGTGTCATTAATACACGCAAACATTTGTACATTGCCCAAATACATTACTTTGAGCATTTCATTTACATTAACAAAACAGTTCATGTCCAATCATTATGTGAGAACAGTACTCTTGCAAGGTTCTGTGTGCAACATCATCATCATTAAAAAGTTAAATGGGGTAACCATAGAGAGACTGGTAGTGTCGTGTGTACAATGGGGTCATTTGCATCACGTGTACCTGGAACCTTTAGGAGTCATGTGCATACCAGGATCATGTGCCTGAGAGAGGGGTGAGGACAACAGTAGTATGTTGTGATGCAAGTTAAAAAGGTTACATGTGTCCAGTGGACACGTGTGTGAAATGGACAGCTATGTATGGGGCAAAAGTTGTTCTGGGAACAGATTGGTCTTTTGTTTCTGTTTTCATAAGGTGAGAATGGGATGTTGGGGAAGGAGAGTAGGTATGCTCGTTGAGGATAGGTTGGGTAGGATGACAGACAAAGTAGCATACAGGGGCAGTATATGACACATGTGGGGGGGATACACCTTGAACGGGGAGGGGTGTTTGGCAGTCACAAGCCCATGATCCCCCAAATGGAAACAGTGTGATGGAGGTCCCCACCTATGGGCAGCCACCCACTGCACCTTCACAGCCACAAAGGTTGCTGTCCTGGGGGTTGTCTAGGAGGGGCAGGCTCACCCTCTAAATGTGACACTCTGCCCTCGAGCTGGCATTGCTGGCCTCAAAACCCCTTATTGAGCCCCCTACGCAGCATGGCCTGGACTGTACGATGGCTGACAAGTTCCTGTCTGTACCTGCTCCCAGGGGGGTGGGACCCATCCTCAGTGGCGGTTCCAAGAGAAGGTGGTGCAGAGCCAACAGAGGTGGAGGTCCAAGGCTGGGCCCCAGACGTGCTGGTGCCCGGTGCCATGGCTAGCTGAAGTGGGACAGGTGGTTCCGCTGGGAACTCCAATCCCATACAGCCTATGGTGTTGCAGTTTAACACAGATAAGGCTTAGTAATAGTCAACAGCATTCAGGATTACTTATAACAGCATGCATAGATATTGCCATCAACCTAAGACAACAGATGTCATATATTTGCAGAGGGAGCACAACATATGCATATATACTGCATGACATCTGTCCAAAGCGTAGATGACTTGTGACTGCAGCTATGAACAGTGGCCCACTATTGGCACATCACTGTGATAACCTCAGACAGTGACTGTCATACCACTGTTTCATGTGACGTATGTCCAATCAGGGATGCAATGGCAGTAACTCTCATCACTGTCACCATGTACTGACTGCAATCCTCACACTATGCTTCTGCAGTTCACAGATGTGTGTTCTGCGAGTAACACAAGAAACAAATGGTTCCACACACTGACCAGTCCACATATGACCCTACAGATGGGGGTTTCCTCTCAAACAGAGCACTGTCTTGTCAGTTATTAAAACATGCAGACTAGCCATTGCCACACACAACTTGTTAAATTGGCAGTAGTATGAATGAAGCATAGTTACACTTACATGCTGTAGTCATGTCTGGCACATCACCCTCCCGTCTTTAGGCTATTTTCCACTGTGTATGTCATTTGAGGAATATCCAGATTTCATCTGTGATGCTGTTTACCAAACACCAGATCCAGGTTCCACTCACAGTGACTGTCATGGGCAAAAACCAACATCATGATCCTAGATATTGTACTGTGTTTCCATGCAATTGGCTATGGGAATGTCACCACAGCTGTTCCACATGCAAACAGCTAGAGGAGAACTGCAATAGGTGCAGAGGCCATCACCTGATCATGACCATCACTTACAAAACACAAGCTGCTGCTGAGCAGGTGTACATCTCCACATCCACCAGAGAGTGTGTGTGAGGGACAGACAGAGGCAACGTACATCAGAGAATTGCTGGGAGACTAAAACCTAAGCATCGTCTGTGACACACCTACTAGTACAGAGGTTCAAACCCCTAACTGACTAGCCATTACTATTACAAGTGCATGCAGTTACTCCATGTGCCACATAGCTGACATGTTGGTGTGCTGTAAGAACATATATGTGTGCTGGTGAGTGACATCTGCAACAGAGATATAGTAGACATACATTAGGTGTAGCACACATAGCTGTCCACATGAACAGATGTCACTGTCAACACAACCACACTCTCTAAGGGACTCAGACACATTGGCACACTTTGGCAGGCTCACAAATACACTTCCTAACTACTTAGTAATGCACAGGTATTACATGCACCACAGGGGTTATCCTGAGGTTCTATGGGCTAGGGCATGTAAACGTGTCTGACATCAGTTGGTATGCCAATGGGAGTTATACTGGGTGTGACTGTGGTTGGGAACATTATACTCCACACGCAGACACAGGGTGCCAGTACTGGCATGCATGTGTGCATTGCTTCATGGGTGTGTAGTGGTTGGCTGTGCAAGATGGCTGTACAAGGCTGGGTGAGGGGTAATCCTTGGCATCAGGCCACCTGAAAATGGTCTGCAGTGTGGTTCAGGGGTGTAGTGTCTGCAGTGTCCCACACAGATGGGTATTGTATTAACTGTCCTGTCATCCTGGTTACCATTGTGTGTGGCCATTGCTTTGCAATGCATGCCATGTCTGTGTTTGATAGTCCTTGACATGGACATTGCCTGGGATGTGCACGTCCCACATTAATGTACAGTGACATGTTTAAGTGTACCTGGTTTGCCTGGCACATGTTGTGTATACAGACTGTTATCATCAGATGTGCCAATCCTGGCCTGGTGTGGCAGGACCTGCTAATAAGCAGCAGGTTGACCCTGCACCTGCATTGATAGCATGATACAGGTATTCCCTGGTGTCAGTGACATCTGTCCATACAGGGCATGTGTGTAAGGCATTGTATGTCCTTTGTGGATCACATTTGATGGCACCAAATATGTTGCAGGCGTCCGGTGGGGAACATAGCGAAGGCGCATTGTCCACAATTATGTGCCTATTGTACTGGTGGACAGGGTGCCATGCCCTCTGCAGCCCACTGCATTCAACACCATGCCTACTATCTGTCAACAATGTGCAGGGTAATAACAACATAGCGGGATTTTCTAGGCAAGTGTGTTTGTGTATGACACATGGGTTCAGACTGTATTCTGGGTAATAGTACCAGGCCTTTTGCCAGATGTAGGGGTATGGCTTGCCAGCACAGTCTCTTGGATGATTGAAATCTGTAATCCTCGTGAGGTGGACATTGTGACATATAATATGGCCACCATATAGCAAACTACTCCTCAACATGTCCAGTGGTTAGACACTCACAGCCACCTCCACACAGGCTCTGACTGTCAAACATACACACACAGGGGGGCGTGGCTAGGATGCTGAACTGATAGCTGCACTTCATTTCAGCTCTCTTACCTCAATACAATTCCTGACAGGAATTTTACAAAATAATATTTAATTTGAAGAAATTTTTATTACTAACTTATTTCTAATAACTCTGAGCATCTATAAGAAAAATTTTATTGTCAGAACTTGAATAATTCCTGTCAAATTAATTACTGGAAAATCAGCACCAATATCAGCTTTACAGCATGAGTCATCTAAGGAATACAGCACAAGACTCTTCTCTCAAAAAGACCTGCAGTCTCTCATTACAAATATACAGGAACTTACAATAAAAATCGACAAGATGGACAATAAAATAGATACTTTTAAAGAAAAGTGCTCACAACAACTGGAACAGCTTCAAGAAATGTTTACACAGCAGAAAGGACAGATATCACTTATTGAACAGTCATTAAGTGACATTGACACTAGAGTCCAAATAGAAGAACAACAAACTGAATTCTTACTTCAACAGAATACATATTTACTAGAAAAGCTTGATGATATGGAAAACCTAACAAGAAGAAATAATATTAGAATATATGGTCTACCAGAAAAATCTGAAGGGGACAATATGATAAACTTTCTTACCACCTGGATACCAGATGTAACAAAAATACCTGAAGCTCTTTCATATGGTATAGAACGGGCACATAGATCACTAGCAGCTTCTGGAAATGCTTCTTCTCCGGTAAGAACAAGCCGAGATCTATAATTGTGAGACTTTTTCTACACAAGATAAAGATCTTATATTAAGAAATGCTTGGGCAAATTCTCCCATCAAATACAATGATTCATTAATAAGATTTGACAATGATTATTCTACAAAGGTGGTTTCAAAAAGAAAAGAATTTCTACCAATAAAAAACCTTCAAGAAAAAGCATCTGAAAGTCCATCTTTTATTTCCAGCAAGACTGAAAGTTTTTCTACCAAATGGAATAAAAATCTTTGAAACAGTAGATTCAGCAATAAAATACCTTACCAACAACAACATCCTAACACATGAAGAATCTATGGACTGGACAATAAGTACACTGAAGAGAAATGCTGAAGTAAATAATTGGAAAACTGTTGAGCAAAAGAAAAAAAACTAAAGGACAAATAATCTTACATATGTTATATTTTGTAAAAATCTAAATAATAATACTAACAACAAAAGAAAAGTTCTTACTGTCTTCAAGTTACACCAAAACAGGTACTGTTTTCAATTATATTTTAAATGTCAAAATTAGCATAAATGTAAATACATTTATCTCAAATCACATCAATATACTAAGCATAATTTAAACATTACTCTATTTTTCATTATTATTCATCTATTATTTTCATATTCTTAATCAGAGTAATCAATGCATAATAATGTTCCCAAATAGTTTATTTATTTATTTTCTCTTTGTGTTTTGTTGTTTTTATTTTTCTCTTCTTTTTATAAAATCTTCATTAACTTATAATACTTTAATCAGTATATGGTTATATTGCTTAATAGGTATAGTAATGGCTGCTATATAACTTATTATTAGTTACATCCCTGATAGTATTACTTTTTATAAGTTAAAAGTGTCCCTGTTTGGATAAACGCTAATGCTGGGCAGAAATGTGTTGCTTTTGAAATGAAGTATTTCAGTTAGGATGTATCATAAGACTACTTTAAATAATCTTAAAAGATGTTCTGCCTTTGACCCATATGCACATACTGATATAGTCCAGTGAAAAATATGTTTTAAGTGATATTTTGAGGCTATAAGTCATGTGTGTTGTGGCTCCAGACATCCGGAGTTGAAAGATGCTTGTGACTAGCTTAGATATCCTGTTGTCTTTTCTTTTGTAGAGAAATAAGGCATAGCATGTTTAAAATGCAAAGTTTGACAGTTGTGAACACTACTCCGTAAACTAGAGTGCTCACGTGCCACTACATGAGTTTGTCACCAAATAAGAGGAGGGAAAAGGAAAAAGAAAAAACACATACCTTTTCCTGCTTGGTTCTCGAGACAATTTAACAGCCACAAACATCACTAGAAACTTGAGTTACTTATTGCTTGTCGCATTTACTTGTGTACGCCATCCCCTGACTCTTTCTAATTGACGTCTAGTCAGAAAATAAGCTAGGTTCACATTTAAAGATACAGAAACCTAAATTCCTTCTAAGGAAACATAAATAATATAAAGGTTCATATAAATATACACAGATATTTATTTTTGAAGCACTTTCAGTTTATGGCTACTGATGTCTTCTAGCACCTTGATAGATAAGGACATATATCTGCTTGTCTTTCTATCAGTTTAGATTTCCAGCCATTTTAGCTATCCCTTACTATGTTTTATACAGCAGAGTTTAAAAAGCAGAAATTAATCATCAGCAAATAAAATCACTGCTGTTTTACAAATTCTCTAAAGAAACTAGTAAATGTCAAGCAACTGACAGGTTTGTTTTGGGGAGGGTTGCCATTTCCCACGCTGGTGCTCCTGCAGAATACTACTGATGTCCTGCTGCCAAGGTATGCCCTCGGGTGGGCAGGTGGGATGTAACAAGAAGGTTGGATGTGCATTTGGCAAATCAAACATTTAGATGGCGGTATGGTATACTAGATGGAGAAAGTGGAAGCAATGATTGTATAGGCAACTATAATGAGTAACATAACAACAGTGGATTTGACCCGTGTGTCAATTATACAATGTTTATATCCCATGTGGCTTTGGGCTTTGTCAAGCATCTGTGTTCTACACACATATTGTGTTGGATCTGATTTGAGTGGAAGGGGAGAGGCTTAGCCCACACCCTAATTTGTTACTGGGTTGCCATGCATTATGGGCATGCATTGTGGCAGGTACTCAACGGGCTATCCATCCTTAGATGGCTCATGCTGTTCCGTTTGCTCATCTGAATGGTGACTGCGGCTGTGCTCTTCTTGTTATGTTGCCTGGCTGTGGCTTCACCCTTCTTATAATATTGCCTGGCTTTTTACATTATCAAGAATGACACAATATTAGTGTATGCGGGTATATCATGTTACTGTTAGTGTGGACAAGGATGCTTGACAATGCAACTATGATTCTTGGACCTTTCTGCAGATGGGTGTGTTGTCTGGCAGTTGAGAGCCTGGTTGTTCCTGATCAGCGGACCTGTATTTTTGTGTTTCAATGTGACTGCATGAAAGGATGCCAGTATTGGTCTGCAAGTTTGGTGGGCAGTAGATTCGTGGGGGATTGATTTGAGGAGACACTTGTATTATGGCTGGGGCACTTGACATTTGATAAATGTATCCTCTCAATGATGCGTTCTGTCTGGTCATTGGCTGTAAAACAGCTTTTCTGAGAAATATTGTTGTGGTGCCAGTTAATGATTTGGATTAAATGTTTCTATATACAGTCGTGAAGCAATTGCCAGGATAAAATGGTACTCTTGCAGTGCATGGATCATCGTGGCTGTCCTCCGATGTTGGAGGAAAAACAAGCTTCTTGGACACCTTTTGACGTGGTAAAGGTGTTACCCCATGGTTTGAATACGTTTTGTCTCTTTGCTGCAAAATGGGTTGGGAATTTTGGCCTGTAATATTTTCGTACATGGTGGTTTGAATCTTGGCAGCTTCCATTGTTTTGATGTGTTCTCCAGTATACTTTTGTTCAGTCATAGGATTGAATTACTGGTGTTGAGTAGGTCAGGATTGTATCTCCAGCACTTGTTGTCAGCAGATAGACTCACTGGTTGGGTGTCTGTCTAAGCTGTGGGAGTTGATGTGTGATATACATAGATGTTTGCTTTGAGGGTGTGGTCAAGTGCTGCAGTTTTACCTCTGTACTGTGTCAGTTTTCATTGTGCAGGGTCCCTCTGAGGGTTGATGGAAGTGTTGGCAACAAGACACTCAATCAGGTAACAACATTATGAGTGGTCTCTTGGATAAGGGAGCTGTCTAAATTGTGATCTTGTTGTCTCCAGCCATGGGAATTGTCATTGAAAAGCTGAAAAATGCAATCAGAGGAACATATTTAATGTCTACTAAAGAAATATTAATATACTTATACATTGTATCGCATTTCAGTTTATGTTAAACATGAAATATGATGTGGTTTCAGAACTATTCATGTCTTTATTCTAATATGACTTTGCAAATATTAATTTAAACACTGGTTTCGACTTGAGTAGTCTAAAACAATTGCACAACAATGGTACTGTATTATACAGTAATGTCAGTAAATAGTTTTCAACAGATGTATGAAATATACAGTTATAGATTTTAACATGATGTTTATTAATACCCTAAATTATTTTGAAATGATACTACCTTAATCTAAATATTTGTACCTTTTGAAACCTGCTTAGAAGTAAGTATTATTGAATTACAATAAGATGAGTAAAGAATATATGTATATATTTTAGCTGATTAGATTATCTTAATATATTATTCAATTATCTTTATTTAAAACTAAGAGGATAAGAGAAACTGATCCAAATATTATTTGTGAGGGTAGAAAGTTTGTTTGGTTAGATTCACTAACCAAACGAAGAGGTATATTACCTCATAGCAATAGGGAATGTTTTTTAAGGTTAAGAATTACAAGTTTGGAAGTTCTTTGTTTTTTTATTCTATCACTTTGGTGTCACTCAGAAACATGCAAAAATCATACAAGAAAAACTTTTTGAATTCTGTATCCAAGATGGAACTAAGAATAAACAATATTTACAGAAACTCACACATAAAACAAGCTCAAAACTAGGAAATGAAATGTTTATCCATAAATGTTAATGGTCTAAATAATAGTAATAAAAGGAGAAGCCTATTCAAGTACATAAACTTACATAAACCACAAATAGTCTTTTTACAAGAAACACATTTATTAGATAGAGATATAAACAACTTAAATATTAATAATTACACAGTACTAATAAACTCTCAATACAAAACAAAAAAGAGGAGTAGCTATACTACTTCGCAACTCAACTATAACACCTAAAATAATTACTACTCATCAAGATACATCAGGTATGTTTTGTCTAGTTTCAATAGAGTTAAATAAGAGAATCTATACGTTAGTAAATCTATATTGGATCCCAGGACTAGGATTAAAAACAGTTAAACAGCATTTTGAAGAGATAATTCATTTAACTAAGGGTAGCCTGATATTGGCAGGAGACTTCAACTGTATAATGAATGAAAAAGATACAGATTCTAAATCCAAAAGAAGAAAACAACCCATCTCTAAAGCACTATCAAAATTTATAGATACATTGTATTTAAAAGATATAAATGAATTTGCAGAACCAGACTCACTAATCTTCACATTTTATTCTCATAGATATAAAACTAACTTTAGAATTGATAGAATATATGTTGCCAATGACCTAATAACAAAAATTGACAAAGTCAAAATCATAAATTGTCCTTTATCTGATCATAATGCCATAGTCTTTGAGATAGAGCTTACACCATTTTATTCAAATCCCATTACTAGGATACCTTCCTACATCACAAAATTGAGAGATTTCAAAGAATTTTATGAAGAAACAATCAAAAACTTTCTAGAAATAAATTACACAGAAGATATTTCAGAAATATATGTCTGGGATTCATTAAAAGCAGTTACATATGGGAAGATATTATCCTGGTACATAAATAAAAGGAAGTTATGGAATAAAGATATGCTAGACTTACAAAACAAAGCAGATAAATTGAAACTGGAAATACAAAAGGGTAATGCTACTCAAGTTCAAGAACTTACACAAATCAATAAGAAGTATACAGAATTGCTACACCATAAGATTATGATTAACTTAGAAAAGATAAAAATAAACTCATACTCTACTAATTCAGCACACCTGAGATACTTAACTAATAGAACAAAAAAATAATTAAATCTAAGCAAATAAAAGAAATATTTATTCCCAATACTAACAAAAGAGTTACGGAACTAAATGATATTTTAGAAGCATTCAGACTTCAATTTAACATTGATAATTCCATAAATACTCAAGATACACCTACTAAGGATATAAAAAATACTTAGAAAACAATATTCATATTAAATTAACACAAGAACAAATAGACATTATAAACAAACCAATCAATATGACAGAATTAAAATCACAAATTAAAAAGCTCAAGACAAATAAAGCACCTGGCCCAGACAATATGCTACCAGAAATGTATAAATTAATACCCAATCAAGCCATATCTTTATTATTAAAAGTATATGATATAGCCAATAAAGATTTGAATATACTACCCTCTTGGAAATATTCATTGATATCCCCAATTATCAAACCAGATAAAGATGAGAAACAGTGTTCCTCATATAGGCCAATATCATTACTCAGTATAGACTACAAGATGTTTATGGCTATATACGCAGATAGGATCAAACACTTTCTTCCTTTCTTAGTTCACAAAGATCAAACAGGTTTTATTAAAGGAAGAAATACTTCAGATAATATTAAAAGAATACTAACATTAATAGATTATAGCAAACATAAAGTCCTAAATTTAAATGTAATCTCATTAGATATTAATAAAGCTTTTGATTCGTTTAACTGGAACTTTCTTTCACTAGTTTTAAAAGAATATAACTTTCCTTCTAATTTTAATAATCTTATCCAAATACTATATGAAAAATCTACTGCATATGTTAAACTGGGATCATATAGATCAGGCCCTATAACAATAAAAGGGGAACTAAACAAGGTTGCCCTTTATCACCATTGTTATTTGCATTACTCATAGAACCATTTGCAAATCAAATCAGATCAAACAATAACATAAAGGGCATTTGTATTAATAAAATGTTAAACCTTAAAATCCAACTCTTTGCTGATGACATACTATTAACTCTCTCAGATGCAAATGAGTCTTTGAATGCTCTATTTAACTCCATGAATAAATTTCAAAATATTTCAGGCTTAAAATTTAATGAAAACAAAACTAAAATTATGCCCTGTAATTGTAAAAAAAATAATATAAACAAAAGATTTTCCAAATATATAGTAACAGAAAGTAAATTATTATATCTGGGAATAAATCTATTCAATGAATTAACAGATTCTCTAATATTTAACTATAATAAAATACTAGACAAAATAGAACAAACAATTGGTTACTGGAATAAATATATCTTTTCAACAGCAGACAGATTATATCTTATTAAAATAATCATATTTCCCAAAATATTATACTTAATACAAAATTTTTCATTGCCACCTCCCAAATATATTATTCAAAGATACAATAAACTAATTTTAAATTTTCTATGGTTTCCAAATAAACCCGTATAGCCTTAAATAAACATTTGCCAGATTGGGAAGATGGTGGAATTAATTTACGGATATTGATTTATATATTACCTCATCTGTTATTAAAAACATAACACTATGGTTAAATAATTCATACACACCTATATGGAAACAAGCCCATGAGCAGATTTACATAGAAATCAATTATAATCACATACAAGACAACTTAACAGTAATAGCATCACCCCTTATATGGATGTTAAAAGATTATTTTTAGGAAAAGGAATAATATTAATAAATTGCCATCAAACTATGTAAGTTCTACACTTTCAGTGTTCAGAACATATATAAACAAAATACCAAATATTAATTCTTGGATTTTTCTTATTTTCCCTATAGCTTTTACACCAAATATTCTAGATACATTCCAAATATCTAAAATAAATATACTTAAAGAAGAAACATTACTCTTTTGGCATCAACTTATAGAGAAAGGAAAATTCTAACAAAGGAACAGATAATTTATAATTATAATATAAATAAAGACAATTGGCTGTTTTACAAAATCTAAGGCATTTTCTTATAAATAAAATAGAACAAATGCAACCTTCAGTTAGACATGAAACTCCAAAACTCATTGAATACCTTATTCTTATCACAAAACAGCCTTATCAGGGTACAGGTTATTTGTCTAATATCTATAAAATTGTTAAAAACAAAAACTATCATGAAAAATCATACTGGGATTATTATACTTTAATAAACAACCATCCTCCAGTTGAAGAAGAAAAAGTAATATTCTAAAATCTTCCAAATTTTCTACATTATCAAAATACTGGCAATTATTCACTTGGAGATATCTACACAGAAGTTTCTATACACCACATAGGTTAGCCAAAATGTATTCTATTGAAGATCAATGTTGGAGATGCCATACCAAGATAAAAGCAGATTGGCAGCATGTTTTTATGAATGTATATGTCTCAATATGTACTGGAAATCTATTAATTATTTTTTCAGACTGTTTATAATGATAATTTTCAATTAACAAAGTCTTTAATTTTATTCAACTCTCCTATTCCAAACTGTGTACCAAAAAAGACACTAAAATCCTATGGTCACTATTGGCAATTTCATAAAATCATAACTATACACTGGAAAAATGAGGCTTCGCCACGTTCAAGGAATTTGAGACTTTAACAACAACAGTTGCTCACATGGAAATATTAACAGTGAAGAACAGAACTAAAAGATCTACTTCTTACTATTACTCTTGGATGAAAGTACTGGAAATACTTGAAAATATCGAAGAAGATATATCATCTTATGTTTCTAACTTTATATAATATAGAATTTCAATGTTATTTGCATAGACACCAATGTAAATAGTTATATAATGGTTTGAAGTTAGTAATGTTTTAGAATTATAAATATGTTATTTATCTTTATTTCATGTAATGTTTAAGACATCTTATTTGAAATAATAAAAAAAATATTTAGTGAAAAAAAAACACACACACACAGACATGCTGGCCACGTCTTGCACTAGAATGCCTACCTAACTAGTTTATCACACTACAGCATTACGCAGTTACAGCACGTGCTACGGAGATTACTGGGCTACCCCATCCCCAAAGGTGTATTTCACAA
The DNA here is from genome assembly GCF_019279795.1 of Protopterus annectens. NCBI lineage: Eukaryota > Metazoa > Chordata > Ceratodontiformes > Protopteridae > Protopterus > Protopterus annectens. Next base: position 1,321,244,834 of record NC_056733.1, read on the forward strand.
GGAATGACATCAGCAGGGTTACCAAAGTAGGGCAATTCAATTTTCCTGCAAGTGAATAGCCCAGACACACACACAACTGACATGTGTGGGTATAGAACCCATGACCAAGATCTATATCACACCACTGCATGGAGATGTTATAGGATGCACCACAAGGATTACTAGGGAACTCGTTCTCCAGGGGTGCATTTGACAAGGAATAGCATCAGTAGGATCACCCACGTAGGGCATTGTAAATGTCCTGCGAGTGAGTAGGCTATAATGTGTTGCTCCCTACACAGACATTGAAACACACAGAAAACATATATAACTACCATGGTTGTGGATGGAACCCTACCACAGTTCTAAATCACACTCCAGCAGTATACAGTTACCCAACGCACTACAGAGATTACTGGATTACAGCATTCCCAGAGGTGTATTTCTAGGTGAGTGACATCAGCACCCTAGCCAAAGTTGGGTATGTGAATTGTAAGGAGTGTGCATACTCTAAAAAGCATTGTTCCCTTTTCAGGGAGACAGACACACACAGTTGGCAAGTCTGGGATTAGAACACCTACCAAACTAATTTATCACACTACAGCATTATGCAGTTATAGGATGCGCTACAGAAATTACTGGGTTACAGCAGTCCCAGAAGTGTATTTCTAGGTGGGTGACATCAGCACCCTTGCCAAAGTTGAGTATGTGAATTTAAGGAGTGTGCATACTCTAAAGAGCATTGTTCCCTTCTCAGGCAGACAGACACACACGCACAGTTGGCAAGTCTGGGATTAGAACACTTACCAAACTAGTTTATTACAGTACAGCATTATGCAGTTACAGGACACGCTACAGAGATTACTGGGTTACAGCAGTAGGTGTATGTCTAGGTGGGTGACATCAGCAGGATTGCCAAAGAAGGGCATTTCAAGTGTACTGTGAGTTGTACATGTCTTTTACCTGTGTGTACCTGCTGCTTACTGTCTCGAAAACACATTTACATCCCACTTACAACTGCTTAAAAGTGTCTTATTCAGTCCTAAATGACATTATCAACAACCCGTGCAGGTCCTGAACACTGGGCCATGCACACCAAAGTCACTGGACTTACCACTAAGCCATCTGGGTTGTATGCATGTTTCATGGTTTTTATAATACACATTTTACTACAGGTATTCCACAGTACTGAAAACAAATGGGACAGTCACTTTGTGTACATATGTACAGTACCCTTGCATGTACTGTACTCTGTGAAACAACGTAGACAAGTCTACATATGTACAACTGTTATAACTAAATACTAAATACATATATACACTTACTCACCAGAGAAGGGATGCTTGTTGTGTATATGGAGTTTGGGGTGGGGAATGATGGCTAAGGAAATATACCCCAGGGATTGTGGAGTTTGGGTGGGGGAATGATGGGTATGGACATACACCCCGGGGATCACATCTGTGTCACTGCTCGACAGTGGCACAGGAAAATAACATACCCAACAGTAGTCAGTCTTTACTGTCTATTCTTTTCTATTCCTAACTATGAAATAATTTGTAGACTCCATGGTGTGCAGCATGTTAAAAGACATAACACATGTGTATGCCTGGCTACAGGGTAGTCACACACACACAAACACACACACTTGCCAGTATTGTGCTTACAAGTCTTGCCTATGTAAAGATAATTAGTAGAGTGGTATGCAGTTGGGGTATGTGCCACAGAACCCATACAATTACACTTACTCTGATTCTGCTTCTGAACTGGGTGACATCACATGACTGATTACTTGTATTGGGGAGGGGGGAAAGGGTGGTTTAGCAGATGACAAGGATAAAGGCTAGTACAAAAGGTGGTTTCTCTTTGGAAGGCAGTAAAACTCGCTGTCATGACAGGATGCAGACACAAATACACACAACCACTTGCTGATGCACACACACACACTTGCCAGTGGTGGGATCAGAACTCCTGCATATCTACAGATCACTATTACAGTACTACGCAGTTACGAGATGCGACACAGAGATTACACATTTCAAGACAGTCAGAATGCCCTTTTAAGATTGAGGACATCAACAGGGATACTGACAATTAAGATGTACATAGCTGTAAACCTGTGTGTTTAAAGTAGGAGTCCATTACAACCTGTATGCACAAACAAGACACATCATCTGCAGGTAAGACATAGGTAGGCCTGAGAGGTATAGTTGTAGCACAACAAGCCCTGAACTGGAGTATGTCCATTTGTGGAATGGACAACTACTATCACTATACAGGGTTACAGTGGTCATGCTCATACACATAGAATCACAGGACTTGTTTGGATGCATTGACTCCAGTTACACAAGGTCACAGTGGGCATGCTCATACACTTAGTAGCACAGGGTCGTTTGGGATGCACTATGACTACAACTGCACAAGGTTATACTGGGCATGCTCATACACTTAGAAACAAAGGGCTTGTTTGGATGCACTGACTCAAATTACACAAGGTGGCAGAGGGTACACTCATACACTTAGTAGCACAGGGCTGTTTGGGATGCACTCTGATTCTAGCCACAGAAGGCCACAGTGTACATGCTCATACACTTAGATGTACAGAACACATTGTAATGGACTCCTATTGTAAACACACAGGTTTACAGCTATATACATCTTAACTGTCAGTATATATGCACATCATACAGCTTTACTACCAGATACCTGTATGTGGCCCATAAATGATATATCTGCGCATGTGCTGTGTGATACACATGCATACATGTACATGAAGTACTGCCATATATATGTGAAGTATACACAATCATGCATGTGTGGAAGTGACAGACAATAGGTTAACTGGGACACACAGGTGGATGCTAACTACAGCATGTGTCACACACATTGCTGCCCTGAAAGGTATACATTGATATCAGGTTGTGGACCGTGGCATTATACTTGGAACAGTGGCATGTGCAAGCATAATGTGTGAGCCCCATTGTCTAATGGTACTGAGGTGCGGGTGTCAAGATGACCTCTCCTGGCTGGGTTAGTAGTTGTCATTATTAGCAGGACCGCGCCACTAAGCATATCTGACATTGGTCATCTACACAACATCTGCTGCTGTCCATCACCTTAGATGTAGCATTTGATACCAAGCACAATACTGCCACTTGCAATGATGTCATGGTACGAGTGGCAACTGCTTGACCAAAACAATGAGCCAATGACCTGCTGTAATTATGATGTTGTCCAGTGTCTGTCATTCTGGGATGTCATGACTGAAAGAAGACATGCCTTTGTCACAGAGCACATGCATCCATGATTCAAGGGAGTGTGGATAATACATAGGTCGCATTTACCCATACAGTGGCATTCCAAGGCACAAGTCCTAAACAAAGAAGTAACACCCTGACACCTACAAGACAATTGCATTGGATGCTTATGCTAACCAGTGCTAGATGTGTGGCTTTTGTAATCCCTTTGCTCAATGTAGACCTTGCAGTGGGAAATACTGACATCTGTGCAGTGAGGAACACCTGGCTGAAGGCTCTGTAGTGCACAATAGCACTACCACCATATAACTCAGATCCAGACATGTGGGCCATAACACTGGTATGGACCACTCCAGGTGGTGGTGTCCACATATTCATAAAGGCTACTCACAAGTAAAGACCACTACTCTGACATAATTCATCACAGATGAGTCAGGTACAGGTGACAGTGGCAAAAGCTGCATTATAGGTTGTATCCTCATATACATCCACCACCATGTCCTCAGACTACCACCACACATCCATACATGTGGTATGAAATAGTATGGTAGAACACCAAATAACCTTTGACTGGTGGACTGTACCAAGCTGTACATCAACTGTGCAAAATACCCATGTACTGACACAGTTGCATAATGTGTTATGCAATGCAATAATACCACTGTTTGTAACCAGGTCAGTTGTACACATACCAGGGTCCCTTGGATGTTGTCAGCATTAACACAGTTGACTGTTGCTGTACACCAGTAAACAACACCCTCATGGTTTGATATGACCTAGATGTACCTGTCCTGGATATGTACATCCCACACTCATACAACATAAATGAGAATACCATTGCTGTTTTTGTCCTTTGTACATACAGGTGGCTATATTCATTACACACATGCACATGGAAGATAGGTCCATGGCTGCTGAATGCTAACAGTACATATGGTTTGATATCTATGTTGACAGAAGTAATATTCCCTCTCTACTGGTCACCCATGACACCTATCATATCATACAACAACCCATGTGGCATGTATGTCATTAGAAATGTCCACCAAATGCAATGCCTACAAATATACACAAATAACAGGATCATAGGACCTACACACATAGCCTGTGTTGACAGACTCAGGGAAATACAACTATGCTCTGTATGTTCTTGAGTAGTTACAGGTAATATGTCCATGACATGTACAACCATGTGTGCCCACAGCTCCTATATATACCCCATGTCAACAATTGCAAGCCATGCATGCTGTGTGCTGTCTGGACATTAACCTTATTACCACAATAGCCAGAATGTGCTGGGGTGAGATGTTTACAAGCCACAGACCTCGCACATGCTTGAATAAGTGTAATGTCTAGCTCAAACAGGGCACATTGCTGGCACTCTTCAAGTAATCATGAGGTGTGTGTGGCAAATATGTGCTCACTGTTGACCATTACAGTGCCCTGGCTTCACAGTGGAACTGTCAACTAACACTTTGTGGGATCATGACATGGAATATTGCTGTGTGTGTGTCTTGCTGATGTGCTGTTGGCATAAATGTACACTTGGCTACTCAGTGAAGGTGGCTGTGTGTTCTATCAGTACATGAATACAACATCCATTATGGTGAAATGCTCAGCTAGGTTTCACACATGGTGTGGGGAAGGTGTGGAATGTATCCTCTTGACCTGCTAGTCCACTTACTGATGGAGACTGCATATGTGTACATTTATTGATGTGTGTTTAAATTCCATGCGTGTGCAATATCTGATATTTGAAGGTGACTGTTGTCATAGTACATCATGCAGTTGCAATGCAGCCTCAACATTACCAACTGTATATGGTGATATCCTCAAAGTACAGTAAGCTGTACTTTAGGAATGGACAGATGTTTGGACATAACTACTAAGTGGTGGGGCTACTTTGCAGATGGATGATTACTGAGGACAGCTCACAGGTGTGCTACAGCCATTCCTACAATAACCTGTGTAACTGCTAAGCTATGGTTTTGTTAATTGAAGGGGAAGACACACAATGTAGAATGCAGTAAGGATGACACTGAAGGCAAACCTCTTGATACCTGGAACAGTAACACCTCCCCTGTGCATATATTGTGCATATATCAGCACAATTGGCAAAGGAAAGTGTCAATATGCTTTGTAGCATGTGCGATAGTGCTGTCACTCTGTAATACCTATCATGAGATAGGCAGGTGCTTGATTCACAGTACTGGCACATGTGGGTGTGTGTGTGTGTCCATATATGTCATGTATGGTGGGGAATACATCCCAAATGTTTTTCACTCTCCTGTACACTGTTGTAGACATCTGTACAGAGTGAAGTGTAGAAAGCAAGACATAGGCAGGTGTTTGAATCACACACATGTCAAGTGTCTGTATGTGTGTGACATAGGTGTATATCTTTGTGAATGCCACAGTGTGTGTGTGTGTGTGTGTGTGTGTGTGTGTGTGTGTGTGTGTGTGTGTGTGTGTGTGTGTGTGTGTGTGTGTATGGCTGTCCAGTCCCTGGAGTGAGGCTGTATTTTACCATAGTGAAATGATAAGACCCCTCCCCCATCCACTCAATGCAATCTAGTATCCCTGTTGATGTCATCAATCTTAGAAGGGCATTCTAACTGCCTGTAAACATGTATGCCCTGGGGTGAGGCTTGTTGTTACATAGCCTACTGATGAACCCCCCTCCCCACATACACTCACCTCAATCTAGTATCCCTGTTGATGTCCTCGATCTTAGGCCATTCTGACTACCTGTACATGTGTAATCTCTGTGGCGCATCTTGTAATTGTGTAGTACTATAATGATGATTTGCACATAGGCAGTGGTTCTCATCCCAACACTGGCAACTGTGTGTGTGTGTGTGTGTGTGTCTCAGAGTGTGTGTTACTGTGTCTGTGAATCCCTGAGTGTGTGGGTGTGTTACTGTGTCTGTGAATCCCTGAGTGTGTGTATGTGTATGTGTATGCATCCTGTCATGAGAGTGGGTATTACTGCTTCCCAATGAGAAGCCACCTTTTCCACTGGCCTTTACCCTTGTCATCTGCTAAACCACTCTTTTACCTCCTCCCCACTCCAGGTAACTATACCTGTGATGTCACCCACTATGGATGTGATGGCTCTGGCCACAGTAGCTTACTACACAGCTATCATGCTCTTGGATCATTAGATCAGTAAACATGTTTGAAACTTGGGAGATTATAACTGTGATGTGGAAGCTACAAAGTGCATGCAGGTATTGTCATACAGACCTGTGAGTAGTCTACATTTACATATGGGACACTAACCGCAAACACTGACATCCCCGGCACATGCAATTACACCTGAAAGAGGAAGGCAGAACATCAAGATCAACATGCAGTTACTGTTGTTACACATGATACATACTGTCAAAAGTACAAAATGCATTCTAAAACTGTAGTACATGGTATGTCTGCTGCCTGTCAACACCACTCAACAATTGTAATCTACAATTGTCTTCCTAGTATGTTCACCCTGTGCATCAGACCATATGAGCATGTCCCTGCACCGATGGTGTGGATGACAGGGATGCAGCATCATCATATGCACAGGGTGATAATGTTTGCCAGAGGCCTAGTCTGCACCATTGGATGACATCATGTGTGTGGGTTAGGGCCTTTGATCTCATTGGGCATGTGTGGATGTTATGCATGTGTGTGTTGAGGTGCCCTACATTTGTTTCTGGTGTGTGTGTATGTATGCACACAGGTCTGGCATGTGGCTGGCCTACACAGGGGTATTATTGACAGCTGCAGACTGTACAGGGCAGGTTTCACAGTTCACAGTGTCCAGGCATGGCCACGTGACCTGCACCTGCCAGGGGTTGCACGGGCACTACCAGGCAGAGGTCCAGATTGGGTACTGTCTGATGACACATGTCCACTGGAACCATGTCCCTGTTGGGACCATCCAGGACCACATGCACATGGCCTGCTGTGTCCTGGTGTGGACAGCACAGCACCAGCTGCACTGCTGCTGCTACTGCCACTATGGGAGCGGGCATGTGAAGTAGCATGTTCACGTAGACCTTCAACAGGTGATGTAGCTGGCCTACGTCCACGTGCCCGATGCCTCACTCCCACCAGATGTTCCAGCACAGACATTCCATGCTCGAGGATTGACATGCCACGGTCAAGGACTCCCACCATGTCACCCAATCATCTATCCAAAACATCTGCAAGATGATGGTGAGCATTTGCAATTGCCTGGATGTTGTCAGTTAAAGAATGGACAGCAGCCCTCTGAAGCCTCAGACCTTCTCTGTTGTGCCATTCAGCATGTGCCTGTGCCTCCATTACAGCCTGAAACATGCATCTGGTGACACCAGCTGATGTGCTATGTCTTGCAGGGGCATGTTGGCCAGAGGTCCTCCTACGAGCAGCACTGGGCACATGCCTGTGTGGGACATCACCAGTCAGTTGGCTGGGATCATGGTGTGCAGGCACACCTTCCATAGTCTCCACACTTTCCTGTTCCATGCTACCACCTGCCAACTGTCCTTCCTCTATGGCCACTGGTGATGGGGTATGTGTAGGCATGAGAACTGTGTGCGGGGATGAGGGGATGCAGGTGGAATGGCAACCAATGGCACAGATTCAGCCCCTGACAACCCTGCCTGTGCCTCAATCATACTTTCATCATCACTGCTAGAGTCTGTGGGGACACTAACATCAGGTGGACTGCAGGAGGGCAACACACCTACATCAACACCTGTGAGGGGCAGACAAGAACTGTACATTACAAGTTATACAGCACAGTACACACACACACACACACACACACACACACACACACACACACACACACACACACACACAGACAGACAGACACAGACAGAGACACATGCTATGGCACCCAATGGCATGCAACATGCATGTGATATGGCAGAAGGCATTCAGCTTAGACATTTATAGTGGTAGTTATCATACATCCCTGAGTTGCACACAACAGCATGCATGTGTTATAGCAGAAGGCATGCACCTTACACAATTATAGTAGTAGTTAGCATACATCCCTGTGTTGCACCATTTGTGTTAGTAGGTTATGCCCCAAACCTGCAACACAATGCATGCACTATGCACCATTGCACCTCACTGCCATGTTTTGTGCAACATACCCCACATGTTAACAGACCATCGCTGACCTTTGTACATCTGCCACTGATGCTTTGTGTTGGCCACTGCCCCTATGTGTGAGGAGGACATGAGCAGAAGGGTATGTTGAGTGAATACTATGTTTGCCTGAGCCCTAGCTTGCATATCTCCCCAAAGCAGTGCATGTCTGTTCAACATTATTCTGCTTACCCTGAGCTGAGTCTACAGACAATGTGCATGTGGCTGTACACACATGTTTGACATGGCTGTCCCTACTTTGCAATGGTGCCACAGACCAGCACTGGTTAACAGTACACCAGCCTGATGTGTGGCATATGACCTTGCCAATCACATGTAGTATGACATGTCTTCTGCTGATGTGTTGAATGACATGCATACATGTTTAACACAATGGTGTCCTTTCAAATATACAGTGAGGTAATGGTGTCCCAATGCAGGGACATGTTATACTAACATGGACCTTCAGCTGACGCAATGTTGTCAGTCCACCCTACAGATATACAGTGACATACTGCACATTGAGCTGATGTGCATAGCCATTGCAGGGCATCATGTGGCTTCACTATTGCTATACAGTGTGAGTTACAGACACAGTTCATAGCCATGACTGTGTTCAGATACAATACATATCTAATGTGGAATGTGACCCACATCACTGAGGTGTATACACACTAAACCCTAATGTGGAATGTGTGACACAGGTCACTGAAGGGTATACAGATGACACCCCTGCACATCTGCAACCATATTGCTGATGCCTGGCAACTATGCCCAGACATGGCTAACTTAGCAGTACTCCATGTCCCACATGCCATCTGTGTACCTCACACACATGAGGAGCAAGCATGACAGTGATGTCTGACACCAGCAAGGTGAATGTACTGTATCTGTGGCCTGATGTGGTTGTATGTGTATGTTGTGCAACACATGTATGTATTTGGATACTGTATAGGTGAATGCTTTCATGTCGTGACACACTCATGATGTTCAAGACATGTTATGTGGTGGTTTGATGTCATGCCTACACAAGCTGTGCACAGGCCTGTATGATGTTTAGTGTTTCACATCTGCAATATCACCATTACACAAAGGCCATAGTTGTATTGTGTCGAGCCAATGTACAACAGGGTGTACACACATGTACATCACTTCTACTGTGTGTGTTGCTTCATGTCTCTGGCCATCCTCCATGGCCATGTGTAAACATGTTTTGTCCAATGGTTGTGATGGGCATCTATTTCACATGTCAGTGTTGTCCCATATGACATACACCCATAGATGTCATATGCTCCACTGAGGACAGGGTTATGCAGACAAAGGGTGGTATGTTTGGGATGTGAGATATCATGTTTTGCAGGATAGTTAAGCAGTGTTGCAGTCAGCCCACTAAATGTCATGGACATGTCAGATAGCACATGACATTGTGTGACATTCATAGCAAGGGTATAATCCACAAGGGTGAATCCTGTGGGCTGGTCATACTCCAGCTCCAAAACATTTAGAGTGTGTGCACACATATGCTCTCTGTATAGTACTGTTTGTATTCCCCACATGTGTAATGCTGATCTGTAGTACATGTCCCTACAGTGAGCCACACCTCCACCATTGTATTCACAGCTGTCCACACATCTGGCAATGACAGTTTGTAAGGTTTAGTGTAGGTGTTTTATATAGTCTTCAATTATTCCACATGGGTAACCACTGTGATGCATTGCAGGTCTGACCTGTATATATTAACAGGGCCACCATACATTATGTGTACATGTGTTAAATGGCCACATGGCAGATAGCATGCAATTAATATGATCTGTGCATTATCAAGCCTGATAAATAATAACAATCTCACCTGCAACAGGCTGCTGTCACTGCGAAATGCCAGAGGTACCTAAATAGGAGTGTCACAGCAGTAAGATCATTATCCACACCTGTGTGATAGCTACAGGGTGCAATGTGCATGTTAGCACATAAGCCAGTACAATAGACTATACTATGGAGTATGCACATCTGTGCATACATAGAGTAGCAAACTATAGTATGTGGCATGTGTGCATACATGCCTTGCATATGATGTTACATTACATATTGTACAGTAACACATGTAACTATATGAAATATAGTTGTGTTATATGTGCAGTAGTGCCTTACCAGGCAACTCCAGGCTCAGTGGTTGTGAGACACCCACCTCCACAATACCAGCTAAAGCTTGTGGATGGAGTTCTGCAGGTGTCCCCAGGTTGGCCAGTAGCTCCTCAGTACATGTGAGTGGGGGCTGGGTGAGTGGCCCCCACCTGTTGCACCTTGTTCCCTGGCGATTGCATTTGCATGCTGTTTTGCCCATCTAATGATGTCAGTGCAGTGTCGGCGCACCTGCTGATAGGTGCGATTGTGGCCACCAACATCATTTACCCTCCTGCGCAGTTCCTCCCACTGGGCATCCCACTGCTGTGCATCCTGTGGCACATGGCTGAAGAGTGTTACATGGTTGTCGAGGAGGTATGGAATGAGGACCTCATCCTCCAAGTGGGTGTATGGTGGCAGCCTGGCACGGCATACCTGGAAGACATAATGATGGAGACAGGTCACAGTAACTCACAGAGAAGTACAGAAGTACAGCTGAACATACATGTGTATCACATTTATTAAGATTACAAATATGTCTTTGCAAATCTACATGACACTAACACCACTGACATGTTTAACTCACACACATTTGACACATACTGGTGATTTGATGTTATCACCATATATGTGTGTGTCAAGTGATGACATTGCTCATACTCCATGTGGATGTTGTCTTGATGTGGGCATGTCTGTTTGCCTGTACTGGTGTCTTTACCTATCAGCACATGCCTGGATGTGTTCACATTAATGCAATAGACCTTAATGCTGTGTATATGTCACATATATAGTCATACACAGCCTTAAGGGACATGACCTGTGACCCTGCAGACTTGCTCACGGAAAGTTTTACATGTATGTGTTTTGCCATATACATCTACATGGCACTGTACAGCAGTTTAGCATCCTGCCATGTATTACCTGTGTTGCACATGTGAAACACATGGGACAATGACTAGCTTGATGGTATTTGCAGGGTTGGATATCAACTATAGCATGTATGGTCATAGTGAACTAGTAGGCTATATGCCCTGGGCCATTTATGAGCCTAGGCTGAAAGGTTACCTAGCTGTAGCCAACAGACAGTTAAGTTTCAGTGGCCAGTTCAAGCAGTGCCACAGAACTGATCCACAGGGTTACTGATATATTTGCCATGTGGTCATCACACCATGTCTCAAAGAGGGGCAATGTGCAGCTTTGCTGGACAGGGATGCATAGTATGGCAGGAGTATGTAAAGTGTATGGGACAGGGATCTGTCAGGCATGTTGTGATCCTTGTACTAGAAAGGTGGATGTCCATGAAGTATGTGTTTATTTGAAATCAGGATGTGTAAGTGTAGCATGTCCAACATCTCTGTGTTGGACATGGCTTTATTCAGGGTAGGCATCATGCTACATAGTGGAGCTAGGGATTGGGAAGGCCAGTGTAGGCCATCTGAACATGGCCAATAACCCTTAAAGAAAATATGTGATCTATTATGGGTCACTTGAGTGTTGAGTATGGCTGAACAATGATCTCTATATTCATGGATGGCACCCTGTCATGATTAGGGGTGCCACTTATGACTACCTGACTGGTGTGGTGAAGTAACTATCAAAGGAAAGACTACTGTCCAGCTGCATCCCATACACACACAGTTTCCATTATGTTGACTGCTGCCTAGGTGGTAGTTCATGGGTACAGGGTTTTAACATAGGGATGACAATGCAATACTTAGCTGTCAGATTGTGGCCATACATCACACACCACACATCTGACCCACAAAGGCCCTTCTGTATGTTGCCCACAGCACTCATTGAGTCAACTATTGCTCCTAGTTCATAGTCATTTGCAAACTTCAATAGGCAGATGCCTTCTGTGTTAGTCTGTGTGGTATAGATAACAATGAGGGGGAGTACCAGGAATTAACCCTGTATTACTGTAGCTGGCACTGGTTTGATGTGCATGTATTAGTCAGACACCTTCTGTAGTGTTGGTTCTGCCAGCAGTCCAGTTGCCAACCACTCCTGTGACATAGGAATATACACCTAGTTTACTGAGTGTAGCTGGAACACAGTATGGGTGATGGTGTCCTAAGACCTGGCAAGGTCATGATATGCTGTGTGAATCAACCTTACTGTCATCTACATCTGTACTGACTACATCAAATAAGTTGATCAAGGTTCATGGCCTTACAGACCAGACTCAGCAGGGTAGTAGTGCACTATTTCCCATTATCAGTGGTGTCTCCCCCTTTGTGGGGTGTGATAACTGTTGCTGTGCAACATTCAGTGTGTACACAGCCTGACATGAAGCTATGATTGAACATGATGTGTATGTGGAGAGCAAATTGTTCTGACATTTGTGTAGGATACACCCTGGGATGTTGACAGGTCCCATGCAAGCTGTATGTATGGCTTTAGAGAGTGCAGCTTGTACCTGCATAGTTGTTATTACAGGGGCTCTGTAGTGTACATGGATATATAAATATGTGTACCTGTTGGGGAGGTGAGTGTGGGTTTAGGTTATCCAAGACCCTATCTGGATGAACAGGTGCTATTTCTGTAGGTGCAGTACTTCTCATGCCATAGTGCTGTGAAGCACGGCAGGTCTTGTTGTTGCCATTACTATTCATGACACAGCTATAGAATGCTCTGTGGTTGGCCACATAATATGTGGCTGATTAGTTTCACAGTAGCTTTGTGTGGCTTTATATGGTGTATCTGCATCTTACTGAGGCTGACCAGGGATCACCTCCACTCATGTGTGTTCACTCTTGCAACAGTTACTACCTTATGTGGTACAGTTTAAGGCAGGGTACCACCAGTTTGCCTTCCTGTTTGTGTTTGGTTGAATCTTGGTTCTGTTTCAATGGCACAATCACTGCACTTATGTGAGTGCTTAAAGTGCATTTGTGTAGGATTCAGCATTTGCACATGCATTGTCCATCTGCATGGGTGCCATGACAGTCACCACTTCACTCTTAAGAAGCATAACATTGGCTTTGGAGACTGACTATGTGTAGCATACTGTTAGCCCTGTTTGTGTGACTATGGTGATCCAGGTCATTGGGGTTGATGAAATCCAACATGCATTGAGCACAGGTGTTGGTACATGAGTCTTCCCAGTTCATAATGGGATAGTTGAGAGTAGCCATTATTATGGTTTTCTGTCTCAAACCTAATATTCCCCATTACAGCACAATATGACAGTTGGGAATTCTGAGGCATGGTGGGTTATCTGTCACAAGGTGCAATTTGGATTCCACTTTGGCACAAAGGTAGTTGCTCAGCATACTGCATCTGAAGTTATGCAAGTGCAACTAGCGTGGGGGTGTACATATCCTTCAGGAATATGGACACACCTGTGGCCCGTGTGTTCCAATAAAGGATAATGGCCAAGAGGTGAGGTATGTGTTATAACATGGTCATGCAGGGGTGCTCTCCGGAGCATTGAGCCATATCTCAGTCACTGCACAGATATGTTCTCCATGTTAAGGATTGACATGAGTCCATATTGAGTTTCTGAAATGTATCATTGAGTAGCGAGACCCACAGTTTATTGCTTGGCTGTCCCTGTTACAGCAGTGGACTTTCACTGGAACTTTGCATGATGAAGGCACTATAGGGGAAGCATGAGCCCTAGCCAGTATCCAGATTCCCAGGGGTGACAGGTGCAGGCCCTGTCTGGCAAAGCATCATGGTCTGTCAACCATGTTATCCCAGGCAGAGAGATACTGGATACCCTTTGAATTACACCAGTACATTAGACAATTGTGGAATACAATCCTTTTGTCCCTGTACTGCAGTATCATTCTGGCCAATGGCAGAATGCTACCCAGGCCTTGGGACATACCTGCATGGGCTACAAGACCTGACAGTTCCTACATGTGTGTTTCCATGCAGTCCAGGCTACTGCATCACAGGTCCTGCACAACAACATGGAATATGCCAGAGCCATGTGTATAGTTCAAAAGGTGGTCTGAGTGTATGGGTATGTGGCTAATCATGGCAGACAGGCAGCTGACAGTATGTTTGCCCTCATATAGCTTGGTGTGTAACATAGTGCTAGAGTTTGCATTCACAAATGAGTACTGTTGGGCATGTTTCTGGCCACGTGTTCTGAGGTGTGGCACAATTATGCAAACTATGTCATACAGTTTTTGTATTTTGTTGTCTGTCTATTCCAGCTTGGGAGGTCTCTTGCTTGGCCAGATACTTAGAAGCCTCTGTGAATGTGTGTGATTTCTGGTGGTATGTGTGGGTGTCCTTACTGTGTTCTGGTAAGGGTATGTGTTGGTTGTGGTGATGAGATGCATGTGTTAACCTACACCTCATGACTGTCCAGTCCAGTCATGGCTGTAGACTGGACTGCCTTCCAGCTTACCCCTGTAGCTGCATCCCAGACAATGTGTGGGGTGTGGTGTTAGGTGGGTTTGGCAGTGTACATGGCATAGAGATTACATTCCCCCAGGATGGCCACATACACAAAGCTGACATTAGTAAACACCAGTAGCTGACTAGTGGACATGCCTGTATGAGCATTCAGTACTACAAGTACCAAGTACTGTATTTAGTTTACTTATTGCTTATGAAGATGTTTTAGACAGTGATGCTCACAAGTAAATATTTGTGTTATGGATGTGACAACACTGGCTATTACAGAAACATAGTAGCTACCTTTAGCAGCAATCCTCCTCTGAGGAGCACATCACATCCTGATAGTTGATTACAGATGATGCAAGTGTCAACAGGTCTGTATCCTTTTCTGGGTATATACTCACATATCCACCAGAACCATGAGCTCTGTTGGGCACAGACACCCACTCCCCAAACAGAGTCAAGTATCAATAGACTCTGCTGCCACTATCAACATGATCAGGATATAATCAGATAGTGTAAGCCATCACCTATGAAGCAGCTATTACACATGGGCAGCAGTCTCCTACATCTTACACTCCTACTGCAGATGTTACACTGGAGTTACAGATGATATGCAACCTGTTTCATTACCAGTACTGTGCACAACCTTACATACAGTATTTGCAAGTGGCTGTTAGGTTGGCAATGAGAGGTTAGGCTACACAAACCTGAAAGTTCAACCAGTGTGTCTCTACTCTCAATATCCACTCTATGTAGGTGTGCACATAGCCATTTGGCCAGCCCTGTAACAAGGGTCACTACACATTTGCATAACATGTACACATGCACAGCTGTTATTGCTTGCAAATGATACTAGTGAGGTGGATATTACATGTCTTATGTGCATGGATAGTTACCTAGCTCTTCCAATTTTCTTTGCTATCATGCTGCTAAACTGTCAGATGAATACAAGTCATATGTATCCTGTTATTGAGTATTGTAATTGCCAATAGACATAACTAATGTTTGCATAACATAACAGAAATGCTATGTAAAATGGAATACAGATCTGCCTAAAATACTGTACATTACACAGTTATTGGCACAATATCCCACAATGCAAATCATATTTGCACAGTAAGCCCACCTTTGACATGTTCATCTCACTAATACACCCATACATATGTCTACTGTTACAATATATCAACATATACTATCCCCTGTTATAGCACATACTTGTTGGACCAACCCTGACACTGACAGTGGCTGGAAAAGAATTGGTGAATTCCAAGCCCATATATATCATCCCTTGTGGTGTATGAGGAGTTTGCCTTGTGACCTACAGCAGTACACACATAGAATACTACAAGCATTACTACTGCTCAACAATACATCACTACAAGATAGCTATTTCCACTATATGCATTGATTACACTGTAATTATTACAGAACAGGTACTACATACACAGACATACTAAATGTTATACATACCTTCTTAGTAATTGGAGGTGTTATTGACTGGTATATTAATCATTTTCGGTTTGTGTTTCGATCTTCTGTTGGGTATTTTGTACTATTCTGCAGGTAGATACAGATGGTTTGAATGTGTGACAAGGCATCCTTTTATAGTTAGAGATCAGTAACATGTGCTATCCTGATCACCAATTGGTGTTCCACAGTAGTTAATTACATGCACATCAGCTGTGCAGCTACTCCCTTAGCCAATACCATGGCAACGGTGGAGTATAATTGAGTACTCCACTTGGGCATTGTCCCTTTGCCTTACTTGTGAGGAAGACAGCCTGGAAGTGTTGTTTGAAATCTATTGCAACAGCTGTATGGAGACAAACACAAATATATTGTGTGTAATGCCTAGAAGATTTGGTCTAAATGTGAGTACTGCTGTTATATTTCTGAACATTGCTACTTGTGCAGGGTTTGTCTGTACCTAATACTTCTGCATATGTTTCAGTCTGGCCAGGATGTTTGACCAGCTCAAGGCTGTATGGCTATGCATATAATGTTAGGGGTTTACAGTGTGCTCACCAGACATCTTTAGTTTGGTGTAAATGTGTATCATACTGTGCTGATAATCAGTAATTGGTAACACTTCCTGGTGTAATTACTTTTCAACCCTCTGAAACAGGATTAGTTCAAACAAACCCTGTAACATCAGCAGCTGTTCCATTGTATAACAGCAACTATTTCACATAGGGCCATGTTAGTGTGTCTCTGTCCAGGTATGTTAAGGTTTCAGCAGATGTCTTACAGTGGGTGAATAATTGGTTATGGTATGACAGTATGTATTGTTGTAATTAGTTTGGGTGTGGGGGAGATGTTGGTGGGTGTACATAGCAGATGCAGGTGTGTAGGAACTGCTTTTATACATATTCTATATGTGAACACCTATCCCTCAGTGGAATAATACTATGGTAATTGCAGGCTGATTCATTAAGGCACTGTTAAATGCTTCCTGTATAGCATGCAGGTATTGTTAGTCCTTGAATCCTTTTGGCAATACATCGGAATGTAATAAAGTTTTGCTAAATGAAAGATGTCTGTGTATTTCTGTCATGGATATTTGCAGTCATTGTAGTTGTGTTGGTGACTAACCCTATTTGGCTCATGTCCATAGAACATATTTGTAATAGTGTATTGCCATATACTCTTCATATGTTATGTTCATATTGTTTGGGGGTGGCAGAATGTGTGATTGCTATGGTCCATGTTATACTCAGATTTGAACACTTCAGATGCTGTATACACACATGTATGTATGTATATATATATATATATATATATATATATATATATATATATATATATATATATATATATATATATATATAGCATACACCTTTCATTGGGTACATGGCGGTTTGTCCTATTTCCACACAATCCTCCCTTTTGTGTTTTAACCTGTCTGAATACACAACTGGCATAGGTACATCTCAGGTAGCTTAGTGGTAGGTTACTCTGAGGATGGTGTACATGGTTGTGGGTTCTAATCCTGGAAGTGGTTATTATTTTACCTCTCAGAACAGGCACTGGTAGGGAAAGTGTGATTAATGCACATTTAAGTGGTTGTAAGCAGGTTTGCCCGTGGTCTGCATGACGTTAAGCAAAGGTTAAACCTGTGAAGCGCTTATCCATTTAACCGTGTTTAAGCGCCGCTTACCATCACGCAAACCCATGCAAAACCACTTACAACTGCTTAAAAGTGCTTTAATCAACCTGCATCCGACAGCCCTTATTCTGGCCCTCAAAATAAATTAACAGCCCTTGCAGGACTTGAACCCAGGACCATGAACACCACAGTCACTGACTTTACCACTAAGGCATCTGAGATATGTACAAATGTTATGGTGTTTAGAATATACATTTTACTATGGGCATTCCTCACTACTGAAAACAAATGTGACAGTCAGTTGGTGTACATATGTATGATACATGTTAATGTTCATATGTTTGTGGAATTAAGTGTTGCAATGTGACCTGACAGGGTGTATTATGGATGAGAATGGTTCTTGTTTTGTTTCTTTTTTATATTGTCCCCATACTCCATGTATACCCCTCCAGTTCACTTATTGAACATCCAACCCAGGCTCTCCTTGATGCATAATTTCATTGCCCATCATTCCTCCCCCCACCCCAATCTCCACATACACAACAACCATCCCTTCTATGGTGAATTAAGTTAATATTAATAGTTATAATAGCAGAGCTGCATGTGTTTTGTGTACACTTCAATTCCTTTGGATTGCTTCTGTGTCACAAAGTGTGTTCATAGATGTTTATATATATATATATATATATATATATATATATATATATATATATATATATATATATATATATATATATATATATATATATATATATATATATATATATATATATATATATATATATATATATATATATATATATATATATATATATATTTAGTATTAATTTGTAACAGTTATACATATGTAGACTTGTATATGTTGATTCACAAACTACAGTACATTACAATGTACTGTACATATGTACACAAAGTGACTGTCCCATTTGTGGTCAGTACTGTGGAATGCCTATAGTATAAGGTGTAGTCTAAAGACCATGAAACATGTATACAGCTCAGATGGCTTAGTGGTAAGTCCCATGACTATGGTGTGCATGGTCCAGGGTTCAACACCTGTGATGCTTTAAAAATGTGTTTTACTCCAGAATAAGGCTCATTTAAGCAGTTGTAAGCATGTTTAAAAGTGTTTGTGTGACATTAAAGCAGCAGTTAAACACAGTTAAACAAACTTTAAAACTTATAACCTGTGCGCAAACACAGCCACATCTGCTAACTACTCAGGATATATACATTTCAGTGAAGTAACATCTCACTATGTGCTTACATAACATTACATTCTCTGTTGACTTTACTCTCCAGCACACATGGGTATATATGGGTGTTTCAAATGTTTATTATACTGAAGAATACTACCTAGATATGCAAGCTGTGGTTAAGGTATACTTTTTAACATGAAAAACATCTCTGACTTTATTGGGATTTGAACCAGGAATGCACAGATACTATGCAAATGCTGTAACCATTACACTATTGACATTAACGTTGCTTCTGCCTATTTCCTATTTAGATGATTTCTATGTGTAAGCTAGGCTAAGCAAAGGGCAGAGGCGCCCAAACCCACTGAGCTTCACTTACTCTTGAAATAAAAACATAACAAATGAAATGAGAGACTATAAATTAAATTCCTAACTACATTAGGCATAGCCCCTCACTGACACACTTCATGAGAAACCTTGATGTGTGAATGGGTAACAGAATATACACCCCTGGGATCATGTGTCCCAGAACCATACAGCCAGGGGGTGGGGGAGCCCCTCCAGTTTTATAGCTGCAAGACCTGTTGGGGAAATTGAATGGTGTTGATGTTTCATGTTAACATGCCCTCTTTAGATCACTAAGTGCCCCTATCACCCTCCGCCAACCCAGTCTTCAACAGCTGCCGACAACTCTGCCTGGAGTCACTTAATTGGCTATGCTTGACAGAGGCTCAGTTACTTCATCAATGGTGCAGAGAAAGCCAACACACTGTAGCTATGCTTCTAAATGCCCTTGGGCAGATAGCCTACTACCTATCTGTGAACCTCTAAAGTGCAGGCCATCACAGACATAATATGTGAATAAACAGAGCTTTCAGATCACAATATACAGTGAAAAATCACCATGTAGTCAGAAAACAGTTAAGTACAGCAAGAACATACAGAACACTGATACTTAATCACTCCAAAAGCCTATCTTGGAAGCTAGAAGACTTGTATAAGTTTAAGGCTTTCTATTGCTTACCAGTAGGTTACCTACAGGAAAGATGAGAAACAAGCACAGATGGGAAACATGCATGCAACAATACCATACCGGCTTGCATGTGTCAGCCTTAGGCTTTGGAATACTGGCCAAGGCTATTGGTGCCCCCATGGTGCCTTTTTTTAGGCAAGTCTCAAAGGTGATTCCCACCTCCGTAAACAGCACAATAGTGAAATCATTGAGGGTTATGCTACTCAACACCAGGGGTTGTAATCACAACATGCACGCACTCACAGCACTCCTCCGTATGGACAACGTCAACATCTGTGCAGTAACTGAGACCTGTTTTAAGGCTCCTGAGAGCACACCAGCACTACTGGACTACAACCCATACCACACATTTCGGCCACAGAACATGGACTGACACAGACATGGAGGGGGTGTATCCATATTCATCAGGGATACCTACACCTCCAGGTTAGTGGGGCAGCATGATACCTCTGAGATCATCCATGTGCAGCTAACATCAGCCACAACTGCAATGCAAACTGTGGCCTGCTACAGATCACCCTCCATGACCCAGGACCACCACTCCTCCTACCTGGAGACAGTGGAAAACATGACAGTCCTACCGAACACCCTGGTATTGGTCGATGTCAACTACCCTACCATTAACTGGGAAACTTACTTGAGTACTCACTTCCAGGCCCAGCGCTTCCTGGAATTTATCACCTCATATGCCCTGTGTCAGATGGTAAACTCCCTAACGAGAGGTGGAAACATACTAGAAGTGGTAATCACCAACATGGGCGACAGGTGCACCACAGCAGAGGTAAACCGGTCACTGGTTAGATCTGACCATGGACTATTCACTGATGATTTCCACACCCAACCATCTCCCCCACCCAAGGAAACCACAGTGAATACCTTTCCTACAGCTAAATTCACACTACTAAAGACAGAGGTGGGAGGTTTCACAGCACCCACACTAAGGGAAAACACTGCTCAAGATACAGAAAGATTTACAAATGCACTCTATAAGCACCTACAAGGATGTATGGATCATGCCATCACTGGTAAACCAAGACTCGGTCCTCCTAGACAAGGACACCAGTCTGGTGGACCCCTGCAATAAACAGGCTATACAACAGAAGTAGGACAGTAGTCCAGAAAAACAGCAAAACCCAAGAAGGGCAGACATCCGTGACCAGTATTAGTAAGAAACATAGGTCCCTCATGAAATCATCCAAGGCTAACATCAACAGGAAAATAGGCAGGGATTCAAAAGATAACCACAAAGCCTTCTTTGGCTATGTCAAGGATCTAAGTGGTAACACACAGATTTGCACTGTGCCAGTGCAATATAGCACAAAATATACTGACCCTACTGATATCGCCAACATCCTTGCAGATACATTCAGTGCAAACTTCACCCCTAAAGAGCCCACAACAATACCCAGAAAGTACAGTATCCCAGACATCAGAGACACACAGGTGGAAATGGCCCTCTCAGATGGCAAAACACAGCATCAATGGAGGCAGATGGTGTCCCAGACTGCATCTTGCAAACACTACAAGACAAACTAACCCCCCACCTAATTAAGCTTTTCAACCTCAGCCTCTACACAGGCTACATGCCCATACAATGGCGCATAGCAACAGTTATTCCACTCCACCAAGGTGGAAACACAACTGACCATGGTAACTACCACCCCATAAGCCTGACTAGCCTGGTCTGCAAAGCTATGGAGTGCATCCTCATGGCACTCATTGACAAAGACATTGGTAACCTCCAAACACTTGACCCAACCCAGGTCAGCTTGGTTGAGTGCAGATCATGCCTACTGAACCTGTTTGACATCTTACAGACAGTCACCAAGACATTAGATGAGGGGAGAGGTGGTTCACACATACTACCTGGACCTCGCCAAGGCTTTTGACACCATTCCCCACTCAGGTATTATTGATAACCTCACCAGCCTGTACATAAACCCATACATCACAGGATGGGTTGCCAACAGGCTTACACACAGAACCCACATGGTAAGACTAGCAGCCTCCAGGTCCAACTCTTAACCAGTCACAACTGGTGTCCCACAGGACTCAGTCCTGGGACCCCTACTGTTTGGCATATACTTCTCAGAGGTACAGGCAAACACAGGTGGACTACGGCAGACCATGTTTGGCAATGACTGCAAACTGGGAGCCATAATTGACAGTCCAGCTGACACAGACATCCTTCAAGGGGCCTCACAGAGACCGACACAGGGTGTCAAAGTCATGGACTCCAGCTAAGTGCCACAAACTGCATGGTCATTCCATTTTGGAAAAACTAAACACCCACATATTAACACATAAGTGGCAGCCACTTTAATACAGATGAGGTAATAGGGTATCTGGGGACTAAGGTAGATAGTGATCTCTCCTTTGACAATCATATCTCCAAAGTAGTTAGGACATCCTTCTATGTAGGCCATCTGATTACTAAAGGGTTTGCATCTAGACATACTGAGGTTATAGTGCCCCTTTACTCATCACTCATCAGTCCCATCATAGAGTATAATAACCCATTTGGGATGTACCTCAGAAGACACTTCCGACAGCTGGAAGGTCCATGAACATACCTCACCAAGAGGATTACTGGCCTCAAACATATGTCCTATGCAGCCAGACTGAATAAACTCCTGCTTTACTCAGTGGCATCTCATTTACTCAGAGATGATCTCTGCTGGCCAACAAAGCCATGTCCAACTCAGGCTTAATGGATATGCTCCACCTATGGGAATCCATGTCACAGTGAGCCACATGCTGTAGTGAGCTAAACCTTGCCACAACAATAACTAGAAGATGCTGGAGGGACAGATTCCTGTCACAGAAACTCCCCATGCTTTGGAACTACATCCCTAATTACATTATACAGAGCCCCTCACTAACACTCTTCAAGAGAAACCTTGAAGAGTGGATGGGGAACAGTAGATACACCCAGGGATCCCACCATTGGCTCTGCTCCACAGAGGGACAGTTAATTAATCAATGGGGTGGCAAAAGCTGACACATTTTGGCTAGGCTTATGAATGCCCTCAGGCAGTTAGCCAAGTACCTACCTATGAACCTATGAATCTATACATACAGTATCAGCACATGCTGATAGCTTAATTTACTGTTCAGGTGTTGACTTACCTTGTGCCAATAGCAGTTGTGTGTGCAATAGTTGAGGGCTGCCTATGTTGGATGCACACAGTAGACTGCCTATACATGACAATTTACAGGTAGTCTTGTGTGTGTGCCATCCATTTTTACTGTGTGTGCAGGTGGAGAAAGGTGTCAGTCCCTAGGTGCCTACACTGTCAGTGTGTGTGCTATACGTTCCCTCCTTGCCAAGGCATGGGCATACTGGGCACGCCTCCGTCTGCCTACTGGGGCTGGCTCAGGGTGTTCATGGTCTGAGTACCTCTGTGCCTGTGGGGCCCTTGGCAATGGTGGTGGGCTGTGAGGGCCTTCACCATTCTGTCCCTGCTGCAGCTGTTTCCACAGGATCATATTGTGTAGCATGGCACATACTATGAAGATGTGGGCACACGTGCCTGGAGAGTACTGCAAGGCTCCACCAGATATGTCCAAGCAACGGAACCATGATTTAAGCATCCCAAACACATGCTCTATGATGATTCTGGTTTGTGCGTGTGCCTCATTATGGCGTTCTTGCATGGGTGTGTGTGTGTGCATTTCTGATGGGAGTCATCATCCACGGTTCCAGTGCATAGCCAGCATCCCCCACCAGGTGGCCATATGGGATGTCCCCCCTGGCAAATACCTGATACAGCTGTGAGGCATGCCAGATGTGGGAGTCGTGATAGCTTCCAGGGCTGCCAGCACACACATCCATGATAATGCCCTGGGCATTGCACATGACCTGGCAGTTGATGGAGGGTATCCCTTGCGGTTTATGTAGCGCCTACCCTGCTCACCAGGTGGTGACTTGATGTGTATGTGCGTGCAGTCTATTGCACCCAGTACCTTCAGGTATTCTGCCACATGGTGGAAGAGACGCATATTGCTGGCCAACTCCTCCTGCATTCAGGGGAAGTATATGTGCTCATTGGCATGTGGTAACATGGCATCCAGGAACTGGTGAAGTACCCTGGATGCTGATGCCTGTGAGATCCCCATGATATCCCCAGTTGGCCTTTGAAAGGTACCTGTAGCTAGTATTCTCAGGCTTACACATACCTTCATATCCACTGGGATGGGTTCCCCTCTGTTTGTTCTGGCTCTGAGGCGTGGCTGGCACAGCTCCACAAGTTGCTGTAGGGTGTCCCTGTCCACCCTGTAATGCTCTACTATCTCCAGATCATGTAGCCCCTGGTAGGTTACCCTGGGTCTGAACACTCTTCTCCTCCTCTGGTGCCTGGGGTGGTTGTGAGCATCATCCTCCACACCACCTTCAGTCTCCAACACATGCTGGTGGATCAAAGCTATGGCAGCCCCTAACATGTACATATTAAAAGTTCCCCGTCTGTATACACCAATGGTGCAGAGTGTATGGGAATACACAAGTGTGTGTGAGGTGCTTTCACACTTTATACTATTGTGCTATGGATGCTGCTGATGTCATTGGGTGTGTATGAGCAATTCCAGCTGCAGGGTATCTTAATTATGGGTTTTACAGTGAGTACTGCAAGTGTGGGGCCTTTAGTGTGGAGTTATGCTTGCCTGCCTTGATTAATCTGTTGCCCTTTAATTCACTTTTATACCAGGATCCCCTCCCATTATCAGGCATGCCTCCACCTGCCGTCTTTCTTGTTTTGTACTTTCCCTACCCAGTCATGTGTTGCAAAATGTGTCTTGTAGCTGATATAATGCAAATCTGCTTTGTTCTGCTGTGACACTTTACTGTTTTCTTTGCAGTACAGCCCCTCCCCTTTCCTGTTCTGCAGGTAGCTGCTTGCAGCCTTGTTAGCTGTTGTCAATGGCCCACTGTAGGTTCCTAGGTGTTAATTAGTCATTTGTACTCCAATTTCCCTGCTGCAGCATTTCCTTATTTTTTCCTATATCCTTCCTGTTTCCAACCCGTTTAGCGAGTTTAAGCGCATTTTAATCTCTGTTCACATGCATACTCAGTTACCTTGTGTGCTCTCAGCTAAGCAAAGCTATAGCCAGTTCAACACACCCCTTTCCTGCAGCTTTGCTTAGCTACGGGAAAACCAGATTAGCAATGCTCCAATCTGCTTACAGCAAAGGTGACACACCCCTCTCTTGATGTCATTTCTATCTCAAGGGCACACCTCAGTGTTATAACGCTACGCTGTGAGGTGCATCCTTACACCAGCGGGGAATCTGTGATTCACTATTACTCCTCTCATTTGCATGGCATTGCCTACTAATTCCTAGCTACCAAGCAAAACACTGTCACAGCCCCTTAGCAACCCTTGCACCATGGTGTGGTGTAACATGCCTGCCATTGACTATTATGGGGAAATCATGATATGTGTTACATTGCAGTTTTATTCTATATTTTTCTATTTTCCTTGTGATCTAGTTTGTGTGCCACTGCCCTGCGCTTAAACTTTGCGATAGTGCGAAAAATGAAATTAAATGTTCTTTTTATATTTTGTACATGTTTTTTATGCCAATGGCTATATATTTAGCCATTGGCATATATTAACAATATAATACATGTGTTTGGCCGGCTGTCATGGCTCTGATTTTATGTTTGCAAAAATGTAAACCGTTTTTTACGGTTTACATTTCTGCATGCTTACACTATGCCTGCACCACTTCCTGGATCGCTAAATACCTTCATTTGCATGCTACACTGCTGCAAATGGGGTAATTAGCATACAGAGGCCAGGAGCTGTGTGGGCGTAGTGTACGCAGGTAGTGCACGTGGAAACAGCTTGTACCTGGATCGCTTGCCGGCCATATTTGGTGTTGTAACACCAATGCTATGCCTGCACCTGGCGCAAGCTTCATGAATCCCGGGGTCTGTTTTCATCCGTTGTTTTTCTTTTCATTTTACTAGTTTTATTTTGAGATGATGCAGAATCCATGCTGAAAAATAAAAAAATTAGTAATTTTAAATATTTTATTCCTAGTTGTATGTATTATTTTTTAATTTTAAAATGATAACTAACAATTTAAATTACAAAAGTAAGAAATAAAAATAAAAAAAAAACTAATAAGTTATCACAAGCAGAACACATAATTATTTTATATTATCATAAGCACTATTTATTGGTCTATGCACTCTAGTCTAGTAATTATCTGTTACTGAGTTGTCTTTACTATCACAATTATGCAGTCTAGAATTGGTGTTATCATAGATCATTTAATTATCACAGGTCTCACAACAATTTTTAATCCCTATCAAAACACATGGCCATCAGTTAAGGCCACTTGCAGGAATGTACACCTCAGGTCTTTGACTGGAGTTGAACAAATAAATGCATATAAAAATAACTGACATAATTGAATTTGTATTGTCAACGCACTGCTGTCAGACTACAATGTGCAGTTGCTGCACCTACTTCCATATGTAATGGTTTTCCAATTTTAGGTCCTGACATACTTTCTTTCCACACTTTACTTGTATGTACCCTGTTGTTGCTATACATACATTACATACCAAATAGGTCTAGGGACAGTGACACTAGTCTCCCCTGCACTTCCCCGGTGCCCTCCCTTGGTTTTCCACTCATCTTTGCCCTACACCATCCACATAGCCATAGATTACTTATTTTTTCCCCTTTCTTCTTTGTCTTATTTTAACATCCCCCCATCATGATTTAACACTCAAAAACTGGACAAGACTTTACTGCAACTAAGTCTGTAGGAAATAAATAACTGAATTAAGATAGGGAATCTGGTTAATCAAATGGTGAGAAAACTACAAAACACGTAACAATGGGGAGGGGGGCAAAGACCCATAATCAGGGAGAGATGGGCATTACCTCAAGGGTAAAAGTCCAAAAATGAAACAGTACATGTGCTCCATTTCCAAAAAAAGCAAGAAATGGAAAGATTTTAATATTCCACTTAAAAAATTAGAAAGTTGTAAGTAACAAGTTTTGCCTTTAGACAACATAAAAGGCTACATTAGCAGGAACAAAGTTTCAGTATTACTATTATAAACTGTGGAAATTGAAAGGATAGCAGCTTTGCATTAGCATACATTAACAGAAGGGCATATAACTCCAAAACTGAAATGGAGGAGAGGGAGAAAACAAATGGTCGTATTTGGTAACTGACAGATGTACTAGAAATCAGATAGTCCACTCTTAGAACAATTTCAGTGGCATGCCAGGTACAACAACTATATATTTAAAAATAAAAAATAAAAAAGGCAGGGACAGATTCTCGGTATTGTTCATCACGTTTAGCATTGATCACGAGTGCCGGTATTACATTAAAGACATATCGGGGTTGGCTGATCCTGCCACCCATGCACTTTGTGCCCAGGACAGTTGCTCTTTTTGCCCAGAAAGGATATGAGTCCAAAAGTCAAATGGCTCTCATAAAGGGTTTGACAGAGCAATCACTAAATGCACTACAACTATGTTTACATCTCACTTTGCACAAGCACAGCAGTGTGCCTCCGAACAACATAATAAGATAATTAAGTGAACATATAGCAAGACTCCAAATCAGGGACATAATTTTAAGGTTGCCCTTAGAAATGTAACAGCATGGATTTTCTCAAGGAAGGACATGAAGCCGGCAATTTAAAAGGGGGAAAATAATAACGAACGAAAAATGGGGAGGGTGACAAGGACCACAAACTCAGAAAGGAAAATTAGTCTCTATATATTTTAAGAACTGTTTGTATTACTAAGCATCTTCTGATGTCTGTGAAGCAGGAAAGAAAGAGGGAAAAATAATGGTATCTGTTTCACTTTGCACATCACGATCAGCACATGTGCTAAAAACTAGATTGCCTCCCCTTTTGCAGTACTAAATCCACACATTTTACAAACTAAAAAACATAATTCTGAAAATGCATTTATTGTTATCCTTTGCCTTACTGCTCAAATCCTTAGTACATGAAAGTTGTACAAAACGAAAAGTTAGGCAGATCAAATAGTACAGTTACATTTTCAATTTAAACATGTGCCAGATAGAATTTTAGATGTTGGAATAACAGGATTTGCATTAGCATGCATTTCTGAAGGATATGAAGTCTGACACCTAAGGAATATTCAGGTAAGAAAAATAATATTACAGGCAAGAGCTGTATCAGAGCTATTAGAAATTGCTCCACCTGCTCTTTGCAGTACAAAAGCTATGCTTCTCAACACCTCAGGATAATCTTGACAAAGCATACAGTATATTACTCTTCAACAAACTGGCAATATTAAAGAATGTGCTTAGGGATAAAGGGAATGATTTTTTTTTATAATTGCAGACTATTTTTATTTACTTACTTACCAAAAATTTAGTGAAAAGATAATTAAAGTTAAAAGGATGGAGATGTGGAAAGAACTGGAAAGGTACTTAAGCTGGCAACGCTGCAATGTTGGTGCATGCACTCACCCATTCATTTATTTTTTGGTTATGCATCGCAGGCCGCATTAAAGGGCTCTGAGGGCAGTATGTGGCCCATGGGCCATAGGTTGGACACAATTGCTCTAGCAGTTTAATTTATCCAAGTCTTTTGGTTTTTAATGCCATGTCTCTTACAGATATCTAAGAGATATGCTATTCAAGCATATAGGGCATTTAGAGACAACTACCTCTGGGAATTTATTATTTATTTATTATTTATTAACATTTGTTGACTCGGAAAGTCCACTGGGTCAGAGACCCATTTTCAGTGGAGGCCCAGGGAGAAAAGCTTCACAAGCAAATACACAGAGAGACAATATTTAATATACATTTTAAAAGTATTTCAGATATAACAGGAAGAAAAAAACATATTACAATTTACATTTTTTTTTTAGGATTTCATTAAACTGAAACTAGAAATAAATTTACAATTGGTTGCAATGTTACATCATTACTTTCTTTGGTAAGATTATAGTATCCTTTATAGTAAGAATATACTAGTAAATGTGAAGACTGGGTTTTGCCAAAATGTTGTCATGTTAGTATTTGGGGAAATATACTGTTTAATGTGGTTTGCTCCTGAGGCAGGTGCAGGATGGATTGTCTAGATAATGTGTTTTTAGGGCTACTTTAAAAGTTTTTGGGTGGTCAGTTTGGGTTATTTCAGAAGGAAGGTTATTCCATAGCCTAGCTATGGTATGGGAGAATGGACATTGTCCTGCTCTTTTGTTGGGTTTAGTTGCAGTAAGCATCAGTTTATAGGAAGATCTTAGTGTTCTAGTGGGGGTGTATGTTTGTAGGATTGAGTTGAGGGCAGTCATTTAGTTTAGAAATTAGTTTGTGGGCTAAGGTTAGTTGCGTTTATTGTAGATGGTGGGAAAACTTTAGCCATCTTAGCTCAGTGATGGCATGGCAGTGATGTGAGTGGTGTGGTTTTCCGGAGGCGAATTTGGCTATTTTGTTGTAACAGGATTGTAATTTATTACAAGGGGTTGTGTGTAGATTAGTAAAAATGGCACTACCATATAGAAGGGAGGGGATGAGTAGGGTATTGGCTAGTTTTATTTTGCTATATTTATCTAGGTAGAGTTTGTGGCAATATAGTTTACCTATTTTGAAATGGATTTTCTTTATTGCAGTTAAGATGTGTGGTTTGTATGTGAGTTTATCATCTATTGTTATACCTAGTAGTTTGGCTGTTTTCACTAGTTCAGTTTCTCTGCCATATTTAGCCAGGATTTTGAAGTCAATGTTGGGTGGTTTTGTGGAAAAAAATAAAAGTTTAGTTTTTGGGGGGTTTAGCATAAGTTGTGCATCAATAAGCCATGATTCAATAGAAGTAAAGGCCTGTTGTGTACTTGTAAGGAGTTCTGAGAAATTTATAGAGGTGGATATCAGTGTTGAATCATCAGTGTATTGGATGATATTCTGGATTAGGGGGGATTTGTGTAGGTCATTGATGAAGATATTGAACAGTAGTGGACCTAAAATGGATCCTTGTGGTACTCCTATATTGTCAGGTTGGTACTGGGATTGTGCATTTAACCATCTTACTGATTGTTCCCTGTTCTGTAGGTAAGAGGTAAACCAGCTGAGGGATTCTGGGGAGCAACCTAGTGTTGATAGTTGGTTTACGAGATTAGTATGTGACACTGTGTTAAAAGACTTAGATAGGTCTAGTAAGATTACTGAGGTAAGATGGCATGCATCTAAGGCTTTGTTGACAGAGTCGGTGAAAGATAATGGGGCAGTAATGGTGCTATGCCCTGGCTGGAAACCGTGTTGGGTAGGGGATAGAAGAGCATTATTTGACAGGTGTTTAAGTAGTTGTGAGTGAACACATTTTTCCAAGATTTTAGATAGTGGGGAGAGTATAGAAATAGGGCGGTAGTTAGAAAGATCATGGGAGTTTCCCCCTTTGTGTAGTGGGGTAACAATGGATTTTTCCATAGGAGAAGAACGTAAGATTCAGAGAGAGAGCGATTTATGAGAATGGTAACTGGATATGCTATTGAGCTAGCTGCTATTTGCAGATATTCTGGGGGAAGATTATCTGCAGACAGTGAGCAGGGTTTGAGTTGTTTTAGGAATTTCAAAATCAAACAGGTGGGTACAGGTTGAATAGTGAAGGAGTTGGCTGGTTGTATAGTGGAATAATCTGCAGGAGAGAGGGTGTGCTCTGTTGAAGGTGGGAAGTGTATGTTTGAGCTGGATGGGCAGTCTTTGAGTAGCTTTTGGATGGTAGAGATGAAGTGGGTATTAAACTCTTGGGAGATTTCTTATGGACTTTTTCCTGGTTCAGGGGATGGGTTTTGGATGGTGCCTGGGTTAAATAGAGAGGAGACAGACTTCCAACATTTTTTGGGATTGTTATATGAGGTGGATAGTTTGGCAGAGAAATAATCTTTTTTATCTTGTATTACTAGATTTTTTGATTTGTTACGGAGTTGTTTGTAGTGGAATTCATGTTGTTGTGGTCTGTCTCTCAGCATGTTTGGGGTTATGAAAAAGTAGTAGAGAATCATCAGACAGCCTATGAAGAAGATGCTTTAGGAATGAGAGGTGTACTAACTGGTTCTATGAGAGAGCAGCTGGTGCATGGAATAGACTACCAAACTGCATTAAATAAAGAAAGTACTAGTTTAGATATTTTTAAGAACACCCTGGACACTTATTATGGAAACAAGTGTTTTGGTATATTGGCAAGCCCGTGCTTGAAATATTTGTATGTATGTATATATGGCAGGAATGGACCCCGTTATTAAGTCAAATTATGATTAAAGTTCAAGAAATGAGCATTGTTTCAATCTTTGATGTTAGCCAAAAGTGATCTTTGCAGCACCTACAATGTGTCCAGAACTGACCCCTTTTTTAATTCATATGGAGTTACATGTATCGGTAGCATATCTAAATATGAGTGTAAATTCTTTTTTATGAGTCCCATTGCTCCTACTACAAACAAACTGTAGAACTACAACTATAAATCAAAAAATAGCCAAGGCTAAAAGGTACAAGCAAGAATTTAATGTAACAGTAAGAGCTTTCATGGGTATAAATAGTCCCACTTCTTCAGACTGTTCAACAAAAATAATGCAACACATTTAAATAAGTTACAACTTGAGCACATGATGGTCAGATGTTTACAAGGTCCAAAAGGACTTAAAAGACAATCAAGCAACATATAATTAATTATAATAAATAACATATAAGGCAGTTTTTAAATAGAGAAATATTTAAATACATTTAATATTTAAAATCACATATAAAATTAATGCCTCTAAAAATACATAACCAGTTAATACTAAATGCATACTCTAAGGATGAATATTCTATCTCCTCAAGTTCCTTAACTTTAGAATGCAGGCTATTGAGCATGTATCATTTAACCCTGGGTATTTGAAGGCATCTAATCTAAGCTGCCAATATAACTCACGTTGCTCTAGCCATAAAGAAAATGGTCCTCCCCTAACATGGGAACTGATCTGCTCAATAACCCTGAAGGAGAATGAATGACTAGGGTTATTAAGTACATT
Organism: Protopterus annectens; assembly: GCF_019279795.1. Classification (NCBI taxonomy): domain Eukaryota; kingdom Metazoa; phylum Chordata; order Ceratodontiformes; family Protopteridae; genus Protopterus; species Protopterus annectens. The sequence continues at coordinate 1,321,277,035 of NC_056733.1, forward strand.
CTTAGCTAAGGCATTCTCAGATTTTGTGTTCCTTATAGCATATTGATGTTCATATATGCATTCCTTAAGTTTCCTATCAGTATTACCTGTATAGAAACCTAAGCAGGAATTACACTTAGCTAGATACACACATCCCTTAGATTTGCAGTTATACCTCCCCTTGCAAGCAACATTTATATTATTGACTTATTACATAGAACCAGTATCTATAAATCTGCAATAATTGCAAGCTTCACATTTAAACATACCCTTACTCATTGGGGTTTGTGACATGTTGTTCCCTAGGAGGTATTTTAAATTACTGCCCCTCCTAAATACAATACTAGGTTTAAGGGGTAATCTCTTCCTCATATTCTCATCCGCTACAATAAAATTCCAATCTCTTTCCAGAATGTTCTTAATATAGTAAGCATCACTGCTAAAAGTGGTGATGAATGAGAGGGAATAATCAGGGCTATGGTTAACTTGGTCAGTCCTATCTTCAATTAGTCCACTCAAACGGGGGCTGCTACTAGTATTGTTAAATATAATCCCTCATCTATCTCAGAGCTATTAATAATAGCCCTAAAATGTCCAGAATTTCTTTTAGAGGTAACCTCATTAATCAATTTATCCAGAAAATAATCCTGGTAGCCTCGGTTCATAAAAAGGGTACGTAAAAAATTGCATTCATCCTTAAAGTCAACCAGGTTCGAAACCATTCTTGCTCCCCTGACAAGTTGGCCTTTCACCACAGATTTTTTCTGATGCATGGTGTATGAGCTGGTAAAGTGAAGGAAATAATTGGAATATGCGTCCTTTCTATGGATAGTGGCCACATACTTCCATCTAACCCTGTCCTTCTGCAATAATGCATCCAAATACGCAATTTCCTCCATATGAAAATCGCTGGTAAACCTTAAAAAGTCAGTTGTATTATTAATGTATGCCAGGAATTCATTAAATATGTCAGCTCCTTCCTCACAAATTAGGAATATATCATCCAGATATCGGGTGTAATAAACTAAATGGTTAGAGTACAACCTATGGTTCAAAACAAATTCCTCTCCCAAAAACTCATGACCAGATTTGCAAAGCTAGCACTGCATGGTGACCCCATGGCCACCCCCTTCCTTTGAATATAGAAGGAATCATCAAACATGAAAAAGTTATTCTTAACAATGATCTTCAAAAACTCCTGGATCAAATGGAGTTCATCATGATCTATCCCTTTATCCAGTAAGACCTCGGTTACCAACTCTATACCGAGTTCTTGTGGTATTACGGTATAAAGGTCTTTTACATCTATTGTAGCAAAATTATAGGTCTCATTATAAACCAGGCTATTAATTTTCTCCAAAAAGGTGCAGGAATCCTTACAAATTTGGGTCTCAGTAGTTACATACTTTTTAGGTTCATAGATTCATAGGTAGGTACTAGGCTATTGGCCCTAGGACCTGTATAAGCCTAGCAAAAAGGTACCCTGGCTTTCGCCACCCAAGAAAATTATTCTCCTGTGGCCCTGTCAAGCAGAGCCACAGAAGTGATCCCTGGGGTGATTTTCCTATTTCCCATCCAATCATCAAGATTTTTCTTGAAGAGTGCTAATGAGGAGCTCTGTTTGACATTGATAGGTAGTCTATTCCAGAGTATGGGAAGTCTCTGGGACTGGAATCTATCCCTCCAGCATGTTCTGTTTATTGTGGTGACAAGGTTTAGGTCCCTAGAGCATGTAGCTTGGATGGATTGGGATTTCTTTAAGTGGAGTATATCCAACAGCTCTGGGTTTGACATAGCTTTGTATGTTAGGCAGATATCACCTCTGAGTAGGAGATATGTGACAGAGTAAAGCTGGAGTTATTTGAGATGGTCTGCGTAGGCCATCTGTTTGAGGCCAGTAATCCTCTTTGTGAGGTATTTCTGTGGCCTTTCCAGTTGTTGTAGATGTCTTGTGAGGTACATACCAAATGGGGAACAATGACCTCTTTTTTCTGGATGAGAAACCTTTTGTGATAAGGTGTGCCACGTAGAAGGATTTCCTGATCACTGCGGCGATGTGATTATCAAAGGAGAGACTACTGTCCACCTGTGTCCCACGGCCTCTTATCACACTTTTGGTGTTAAGTAGACTACCGCCTATGTGGTAGTTCATGGGTATAGAGTTTTTACCAAAGGGGATGACAATGCACTTTTTGGCATTGAGCTTGAGGCCATGGCTTTGACACCAGGCATCTGTCTCAGTAAGGCCCTTTTGTAGGATGTCCACATCATTAGGAGTTTCGATTATGGCTCCTAGTTTGCAGTCATCTGTGAACTTAGTTAGCCAAAGACCTTCTGTGTTAGCCTGTACTTCAGAGAAGTAGATACCAAGCAGGACAGGACCCAGGACTGAACCCTGTAGTACTCCACTTGTCACTCATCTGAAGTCTGATTTGGAGTCTGCTACTTTCACAGTGTGGGCTCTGTCAGTAAGTCAGTTGGCAAACCATCTTGTGACATAGGGAATAATACCTAGTTTAGTGGGTTTATCTATAATTCCAGAGTGGGTGATGATGTCAAACGCCTTGGCGAGATTTAGATAGGCTGTGTGAACCACCTTACCCTCATCTATGGCTTTGGTGACTGCCAGAGTGGGTGATGATGTCAAACGCCTTGGCGAGATTTAGATAGGCTGTGTGAACCACCTTACCCTCATCTATGGCTTTGGTGACTGCTTCAAAGAATTCTATCAGGTTTAGAAGACATGATCTACCTTTTTCAAACCTGAACTGTGTGGGGTCCAGAGTTTGGAGATCTCCAATGTCTTTGTTTATGAGTTCCATGATGATACGTTCCATGGCCTTGCAGACCAGGCTCGTCAGGCTAATGGGGTGGTAGTTCCCAGGGTCTGTCATGGCTCCCACTTTGTGGAGTGGGATAACCGTCATGGTGCGCCATTGAATGGGCACATAGCCTGAGGTGAGGCTATGACTGAACATGGTACTTAGGTGTGGTGCCAGTTCATTCTGTAGTTCGTGTAGAAGGCAGCCTGGGATGTTGTCAGGTCACATGGATGCTGTGTTCTTGGCTTTGGAGAGTGAGGTTTTTAACCCGAGCAGCCGTGATTACAGGAACTTTGCATTCTTCCGGTATAGAGATGGGCCCTTTATGGGGTGAGAGGGGGGTAAAGTTAGCACTGAACCTATCTGCCAGGATGTTGGCAATATCAGTTGGTTCTGTATATTTAGTGCCATTGTGCTGTAACTCGGAGCAGATCTGAGTGTTGCCATTGAGATTCTTGACATAGCTATAGAATGCTTTGTGGTTGTCTTTAGAATCAGTGGTGATTTTATTTTCATAACTAGCTTTGGAGGATTTTATGAGGGATTGCAGATTCTTACTGAGGTTGACCAAGGAGTTCCTCCAATCATGGGATTTTACTCTTTTTTTGCAACAGTTTCTTTCTTCTGTTGTAGAGTTTGTTTATGGCAGAAGACCCCCAGACGGGCTTCCTTTTTTTGGAGGATAGCATCTTGGTTCTGTTATGGATAGCATGATCCATGCACTCGTGTAAATGCTTATAAAGTGCATTTGTGTAGGATTCAGCAGTCGTACCTCTATTGTCCATCTGCATGGGTGTCGTGAAGTTTGACACTTCTGTCTTAAGAAGCATGAAGTTGGCTTTGGAGAAATTTTTTATGGTTGTTTCCCTAATGGGGGTGGGGGTGGGGTGGGGGCGGGATGTGGATGTCTAGGGTGATTAGTTTATGGTTAGATCTGACCAGTGAGGAATTGACCTCTGGTGTGGAACACCAGTCGCCCATGTTGGTGATGACCAGGTCTAGGATATTGTTGCCCCTGGTGGGAGTGTGGATAAATTGATCCAAGGCACTGGAATTTATGAATTCCAGCAAACGTTGAGCAAAAGAGTTGGTGCATGAGTAATTTTCCCAGTTAATAGTGGGGTAGTTGAAATCACCTATTATTAGGGTGTTGGGTTGTACCATAATATTTTCCAGTGTATCAAGAAAAGAGGACTGGGAATCCTAGGACATGGTGGGGGGGGGGTCTGTAGCAAGCTACAATCTGGATTGTGGTCTTACCCAAAGTAAGTTGAACTTGGATAATCTCGGATGCATTATGCTGAGCAACTAGCTTGGAGGTGTGGATATCCTTAATGAATATGGACACGCCTCTGCCTTTAGTGTTTCAGTCCGGGTTAGGTGGCTGAAAGGTGTGGTATGAATTATAGCCTGGTAATGGAGGGGTGCTCTTGGGAGCTTTGAACCAGGTCTCTGTCACTGCACAGATGTCGATGTTCAACATTTTAAGGAGTGCCTTGAGTGAGTGCATTTTGAGGTTTAGACTTCTAGCATTGAGTAGCATTACCCTCAGATTTTGCTTGCTTGTACCTGTTACAGTGGTGAATTTGTCATTTGAACCTTGTCTAAACAAGTTGTGATCTACATATTTAGCCATGGGGTAAGTTATACTTATTCGGCCATTAACTATTGGGTGAAAAGGGGGGCTACTAAGGTCTTTATGGATTTTTGGGATACCAAAAATGACTGGAATTTGGGGGGCTAATGTCGTTAAATAATTCAAAATATCAATAGAAATTCTTGTTTCTATGAATAGGCAATTTAAATAAATCCTAATATGCCCATACGCTGTAATGATCTCATTAACAGAAGCTGCTTCATAATTGTCAGTATCCCAACATTTCTTGCATACATGACTTATAATGTATTTCATTCATTATGCCCTGGCCTCCTCCTTTATCAGGTTTGACCACCTTAACACCACTATTTTTCAGTTCATGAATCAGTTCCCAGTCATTCCAACTTAAATTATTGACTTTAGAATTACCACTAAGCAGATGCATATTCCTAATATCATTCTCATATAATTGCTCAAATACTGCAAGTGTAGATAAAGTACTTGGATTAAACGTGCTAGCAATTCTAAAAAAGTCAGAATTAGAATTAGAGTTACTTCCTTGTATAGCATCAGGCATAAAAAGTAACTTCAGATTTAACTTTCTTATAAACAATTTTAGGTCTATAAGTATCCATGAAACATCCGCAGGTTTACTAGGCACAAAAGTGAGACCTTTGGCTAAAATGACCACTAATGAGCTATTAACATTAAAATCTGAATAATTATAGACATTAAAATCACCTGTTGAACTAATAACAATTTTAAGGCAATTATTATGCATATTCTCAGTCAAACTGTTGTTACATTGTGAGACAGATTCCAAATAGCTCACTCTGCAGATGCTAGGATCATAAACCTGAAAAAAATGCTCAGATGTTATCTCCGGTTCTGCTGACGATTCCAATTGTGCTTCCTCCTGTTGTTCATAGGCCAGGTGTGATTCTGTTGACCTCCACTTCTGTGCAGGGAGACTCAATTTTTTTTGGGCCTTCCACTCTGTGCAAGTGTCAATGAAAAAACACAAGAGTGAATCTACAGGAGAACAGAAATATCAAGAGAAAGAACGCTTTTCAGGACAGGGAACTGCAAACCTTGATAAAAATGTGGAACTTGGTAAATGTTTAGTATGGAATATATCTTGTAGACAGCTGACTGATTGTGAATATTTTCTTCTTAGCAAAGGTTTGACTTTTATCCCGTCTCAACAGGCTGATTTGTCTGACACGCTAATAGAGCTTAAACTCTTTATATGCAAGTTAGCATTGAAAGAAATGTTTGGTGAACAAGGTTTAAATGAAAATGTTTGTATTTATCATAAACCTAGTGTTTTTAATCCATAGTTGTCTTCTACATTAGATGTGTTTTCTAAGGTTTGTGAACAACAAGTATATGACTTGTTTCAGTCTGTGATGCCCGAGCCTTGGTCCAGCAATCAAGGAGCCTCAATCCTCACCACTAACACCAGAGACGGCATATCGTATAAGAGGAAAGGATAACAAACACACACAGTAAAGTACAATTTCCCTTAAGTGCATACAGAAATCACAGTCACTCTGGGGCTGGATGCTGCCTTGCTCTCCAGGTCCCCAATAAGACTCCCCACTGGCACAGTTATATGGTCCAGATCTCAGCCTAGCTGGCAAGCTAACCTCCAGTACCCTCCCTGTCCAGTGCTTGGTGTCCCTGCCCTAGTAGCTGACACACTTTGAGATAAGTTTATACAACTTCACAGACACTCCTGGAAAAGGCTGACACAGATTCTCCAGCTGTGCCCCTTTACCCAGACTATACGGTAGTAATCACTGCCACCACCAGCTAATAATTATCAGCTACGCAAAGGCCCTTAAAAGGGTATTCAATTATTACTGTGCAATATTATTATCCAATTGTTAAGTTTGACTAAACAGTCTTAAGGCTTATTAGAGTGGCTTTATACAATAAACTATAAATATGCAATGTAATCTAGAGCTTAACTTATCTCTATACAAACCAGTCACAGTTAAAAGGTTTTAAAATATTTAATAATAAATAATTAAAACCACAAGACAATACTACTACACCACAGTGCTATCCAAGAGTTCAGAGATCACACAGAAACTTAAAACAATACAGTAGGAAAGTTCTGATATAACAGAAAAACACTTAGTCTAAACTTTATAATCCCAGCTATTTCTGCAAGAAAACACACTTCTAAGATAACTTACTTAAGACGCAGGCATAGTGCTGATAAGTTGGATATCCAAGATCAAAATGCTTAACAATCTCTGGTTCTCACTGTTTAAATTGAAACTCCAGTTCTGATAAACATTACATCATCTTTTTCACCCTTCCTGGAGTTCCCAGGCTACACGTTAACTACATTTACATTTTTTTACACTTAAAGCAATAAAGGACATTCCACATGTAAATTCTGGTCATTAACTTTAGCCTTAAAACAATATGCAGGATGCTTACTCCAGACTCATCGACTCCAAAGTCTAACTTCAAAGGACATACAAAACATAATTTTAATTTCAAAGAACATTTGAAATGCTTGGCTTAGTTTTCCTTACAGCAGATGGCAATGTTGCTACAATCTTGATGTTCACATTTTACAGTGTTTTCTTTCATTTAAGAAACAAGCCTGTATTTTATATTTATATTTACAAATGCCAGAATTATGTAGCAAATTCTAGTTGACTAGGCTGGCAGCCTTCACCTCTTCTCTACCAGTCTTCACATCTCTCCTCACCTGGAGAACTCAAGCTAGTTTTCAAGTGACCCTTGATAAACGCCACTTGAGAGGATTAGGTCTATCTGAGTGTACCTCACCAATTCCCTGTCTTGAGAGCCAATCTGCATTGGCATTGCTACACCCTCTGCGGTGCTGCACTGACATATCATATGCTTGCAATCCCAGGCTCCATCTTAGCAACTTGGCATTTTGCTGACTGGCTCTGTTTAACCATGTTAGAGGGGTTTGATCTGTTGTAGCAGTGAATTTTCTTCCATACAGATAAGGCTGAAGTTTTTGTAGTGCCCACGCTATGGCTACACATTCCTTTTCTACAGCTGCAAAGCATTCTTCCCTGGGTTGGAGCCTATGACTGAGATAAACCACTGGGTGCTCTTCCCCCTCTGAAGAAATCTGGCTAAGTACAGCCCCCACCCCATGGTTTGAAGCATCCACTTGCACAACAAATTCCTTGCTGTAATCTGGACTGGCTAACACTGGGGGTCCTCCAAAAGCTTCTTTAAGCTTCTAGAATGCCTGCTCACATGCTGTGGTCCACACTACCTTACCTGGCCTGCTCTTCCTTGTCAGGTCTGTGAGGGGAGCAGCTATGGTACTATAACTAGGGGCAAACCTTCTGTAGTACCCTGCTGTCCCTAAAATGCCCCCACCTGCTTTTCAGTAACAGGTGCAGGCCATGCCTGAATGACTTCCACTTTGGCAGGTTATGGCCTTATCTTACCACTCCCCACTCTATGTCCCAGGTAGGAGACCTCTGCCATACCCACCTGACATTTGCTTGGGTTAATGGTCAACCCTGCCCTCTGTAGTCTGCCCAGCACCTCCCTGACATGCTGAAGGTGCTCTTGCCAGGTATGGCTGTAGATGACAATATCATCCAGGTAAGCAAGGGCAAACCCTCCTGCTAGGATATTATCTACCAGCCTCTGGAAAGTCACTGTGGCAATCTTCATAACAAAGGGCATCTTTGTGAACCCATACAAGCCAAAAGGAGTCACAAAGTCTGACTTCTCTCTAGCACTGAAAGTCAAGGGCACCTGCCAGTAACCCTTGGTAAGATCAGTGGTTGTAATATACTTAGCCCCACCCAGCTGCTGTAGAGCTTCATCTGTCCTAGGTATGGGGTAAGCATCTGACTCTGTGTGACTATTTCATTTCCTGTAGTCCACACAGAACCTGGTGCTGCCATCCTTCTTTGGCACCAGCACCACTGGGGAGGCCCAGGGACTGTTGGACTCTTGAATCACCCCTAGTTCCAACATCTCCTGCACCTCTTCCCTCTGAGTCTGTCTGACACTCTCAGGCACCCTATCGGGCCTGCCTAATAGGCCTTTGTGGTCCTGTATCCACCTGGTGCTCCACCAGGTGGGTGCACCCTAGTTTCCCAGTGAACATGTCCCCAAACTCCTGCAACACTGCTTGGATTTCTTGAACCTGGGTAGGAGATAGCTGCTGGGACATTGCTACCCCTTCCACTGAGGTGTCACCCCGAGCCTCACTGAGGAGATCAGTCCCCAGATCTCCCACAGACTCCTCCTGTAATCCACTGCAAATGCTCAGCACAAGGGCCTCCCTATCATGGTAAGGTTTCATCATGTTAACATGATACAATTTGTGCCCCTGCCATCTGCCTAGCCGTTTCACCATGTAGTTAACATCACCTACCTTTCTTACCACTTTGTAGGGTCCCTCCCAAGCTGCTTGCAGCTTGTTGTGTCTGACAGGAATGAGAACCGTTACCTGCTTCCCCACAGCATACTCTCTAGCTCGAGCATTCCTGTCATCCCACACATTTTTCTGTTGTTGGGCTTCTGTCAGGTTCTCCTGGGCCAAGCCCATGAGTTCCCTGAGCCTTGTCCTGAGGTTTAGGATGTATGCCACAACAGACTCCTTGTGAGACTTGCACTTACCTTCCCACTCATCTCGAATTAAATCTAGTGGTCCCCTCACCCTATGGCCATACAGCAACTCAAATGGTGAAAACCCTGTGGATTCCTGGGGAATCTCTCTGTAAGCAAACAACAGATTGAACAAATATTTGTCCCACTCCCTCTTAAACTGATCTGTAAATGCCCATAGCATGGACTTGATTGTAGAGTTTAACCTCTCAACAAGACCATTAGTCTGAGGATGGTAGGGGTGGTCTTCATGTGTTTCACCTCACAGGACTTCCACAGATAAGCCAGCAGGTCTGACATGAAATCTGCACCTTTGTCAGACAGTATTTCTTTTGGCAAACCCACCCTGCTGAAAATCTTTAACAAAGCATTTGCCACCTTCTCTGCCTCAATGGAGGACAAAGCCACTGCCTCAGGGCATCGTGTAGCATAATCCACTACCACTAGGATATACTTTTTCCCTGTGGAACTTGGGGTACTCAGAGGACCCACAATATCCATAGCTATCCTCTGAAATGGCTCCTCAATCACAGGCAAAGGCATCAAAGGAGCTCTCACCTTGTCTCCTGCCTTGTCTACCTTTTGGCACTGCTCACAGGTCCTGCAGTACCCTGTTACATCTCTGGAAATTCCAGGCCAATAGAAGTTTTGCATAATATGCCTCTTTGTACGTTGTATGCCCATATGACCTGAACATGGAATATCACGGGCTATGGCTAGAAGCACCAGATAGTAGGCTCTAGGCACTACCAACTGCTGTACTCTCTCACCTTCTAGCCCTCCCTCAGGGGTCCAACTCTCTGTATAGTAACCCTTTGTTCCAGTATACAGATTCCCCCTTCCCTTGAAATTCAGGTGACTCCCTAGCTACCTGATTCAGGCCTTGCAATGTAGGGTCTGAGAGCTGAGCCTGTCTCAACTCTCTCCTTGTAACCCTTCCCAGCTCCCCTTCCACAGGAAGTCTGGCATCCTCTGACAGTGGTGCCTCACTGTCAGCCTGGGTACTACTATACACCTCCACCTTTGCAGTCACTCTGTCCAAGGGAACATCAGTACCCACAGGCAACTGTGGCTCACCTTCAGTCTCACTGCTACAGCGTAGCTCCTTTCCTGAAGTAACCACCTCACCAGTCCTGGCTGCAAGCATGCAGTCTGTCTGGGTCTCCCCCAGGCTACCAGACCCACATGCTTAACTGCATAAGTATATGGTACTGCCTCATCCAAATCCTTCCCTCTCAGGACATCTGCAGGATGATAGTTCTGTACCCCTGCTTTCTCAAGACAACCTACAACTGGCATTTTGTCTTTCCCACTTACTGGCTGCCTCACTTTTGGTTCCTCACCTTGCCTCCGTGGACACCTGTATGCCACATGGCCCCACTGGTTGCATTCAAAACATTTAACCCTAGCTCCTGGACGTATATCTGGACTAGTGGCTTCCCCTGCTACTGGCAGATTCTGTTGGGGCAGTCTGTGCTGCCCACCATGGGTTCCTTTAGACCCATGAGCAGTACTGGGGGTCCCCTTTCTGTGCAGGGCTGCCCTGCTTGCCAGGTATAGGTCTCCCTCCTTCCCCAACTCATCTGAAGTAGCACATTGTCTTTCAGCTAACCAGATCCTCATGTCCTCAGGTAAAGTGCTAAGTGCTTGTTCCCTCACCAAAAGGTCTGCCAGCCCTTCAAAAGTGGTGACCTGACATCCACTCACCCAGCTATGAAAATAAGTGCTCAGTTCAGCAACATATTCCGACACACTTTCATCTGCCTTGCGTCTATGCTCACAAAACATTTTTCTATACATTTCAGGTGTTAGCTTAAAACATTCTAAAATACATTTATTTACAGCAGTATAATCAAAACAGACAGAGTCAGGCATTTTGGATAAAAAAGTTACAGCTTTCCCATGGAGTAAGGGGGGTCAAGAACCATACCCAGAGCCTTTGGTCAACACTATACTGTTTGCATACCCTCTCAAACATATGAATGAAACTATCAAAATTATCCCCCTCTTTAATTGTGGAAGAAATTGACTGACCTGTTGTGCTTCTGGGGTCCAGTTACTCCCTTCCCCATTACCTCCATAACTCTGGTGAAGACAGCATTTCCCTCTTATGTCTCCTCTGATGCTCCTTTTCTTCAGCTTCTATCTCCAAACGCCTGGCCTCCAACTCAAGTCTCTTTAGCTCCAGCTGGATTTTTAAGTCCACTGCAGTAAGGTTGAGCTGTCCATTCTCCAAGGATATTGCATCTCCACTGCCAGTCTGATTGTCCTTCGCAGAAAGGTTGAGCTGTCCATTCTCTGAGGATATTGTATCTCCACTGCCAGTCTGATTGTCCTCCTGGATGCTGTTTTCTGATGCAGTTGTAACCAAGGCTGCAATTAGGTCTGCCTTAGTCAGCTTTCCATGCACCAGTCCCTTAGCCTGGCACATCTCCACCAGTTGGCTCCTTGTCGGCTTTCCATACCCCTCTGCTGACATGCTGCCTGCTCACCCTGACTAACTAAGCTAACAAAAGACATAAAACAATTGTGATCTGAACTCTGAGTATTCACTGCATGGCTATTTTAGAGTACAAAACACCTTCAGAGATCACTGTGCATAAACTACAGGATTCACTCTACCCACACCACTACAAGTCAGTTAGTATTTGCCAACTAATTAATACGTGATGTGGATATCCACTGCCACCACAAATGTGAAGTGGATTCCACCACTGCCACCACATGTGATGCCCAAGCCCTGCCCCAGCAATCAAGGAGCCTCAATCCTCACCACTAACACCAGAGACGGCATCTCATATAAGAGGAAAGGATAACAAATACACACAGCAAAAGTACAATTTCCCTTAAGTGCACACAGAGATCACAGTCAGTCTGGGGCTGGTTGCTCCCTTGCTCTCCAGGTCCCCAATAAGACTCACCACTGGCACAGCTATAGGGTCCAGATCTCAGCCTAGCTGGCAAGCTAACCTCCAGTACCCTCCCTGTCCAACCAGTGCTTTGTGTCCCTGCCCAAGTAGCTGACACACTTTGAGATAAGTATTTATACAACTTCACAGACACTCCTGGGAAAGGCTGACACAGATTATCCAGCTGTGCCCCTTTTACCCAGACTATACTGTAGTAATCACTGCCACCACCAGCTAATAATATAATTATCAGCTACCCAAAGGCCCTTAAAAGGGTGTCCAATTATTACTGTGCAATATTATTATCCATTTGATGTGACTAAGTCTTAAGGCTTATTAGAGTGGCTTTATACAATACACTTTATAAAAATACAATGTACTCCAGAGCTTAACTTATCTCTCCACAAACCAGCCACAGTTAAAAGGTTTTAAAATATTTAATAATAAATAATTAAAATCACAAGACAATACTACTACACCACATTGCTATCCAAGAGTTCAGAGATCTCACAGAAACTTAAAACAATATAACAGAAAAACACTTAGTCTAAACTTTATAGTCCTAGCTATTTCTACAAGAAAACACACTTCTAAGATAACTTACTTAGGACACAGGTAGAGTGCTGATAAGTTGGATATCCAAGATCAAAATGCTTTAACAATCTCTGCTTCTCACTGTTTAAATTGAAACTCCAGTTCTGATTAACATTACATCATCTTTTTCACCCTTCATGGAGTTCCCAAGCTATACATTAACTACATTTACATTCTTTTACACTTAGAGCAATAAAGGACATTCCATATCTAAATTCTGGTCATTAACTTTAGCCTTAAAACAATAGGATGCTTACTCCAGACTCATCGACTCCAAATTCTAACTTCAAAGGGCATACAAAACATACTTTTAATTTCAAAGAACATTTGAAATGCTTGGCTTAGTTTTCCTTACAGCAGATGGCAATGTTGCTACAATCTTGAAGTTCACATTTTACAGTGTTTTCTTTAATTTAAGAAACAAGCCTGTATTTTATATTTATATTTACAAATGCCAGAATTATGTATCAAATTCTATTTTACTAGGCTGGCAGCCTTCACCCCTTCTCTACCAGTCTTCACACAGTTGAAGGAGCATAATAAAAGAGGCAAGTTTTTTAACTTGAGTAGGGATGAAAGGTTGGCGTTAGAAGCATTACAAACTTATGTTGACATCGTCATCCGTCCAGCTGATAAAGGTAATTCATTCATAGTTTTAGATAAAGATTATTATAAGGCTTCTATGATAGATATGCTTAGTGATGTCTATACTTATAGGAAAGGTGACCATGAATATGTGCAACTGTTAATTGAACAATATTTTAAATCGATTGTAAATTGTTTTGATGAACATGTTATCTCTAAAGATTTATATCAGTATCTTATTGTTGAGTATCCCTTAGTATATATTTTACATGGCCTGCCTAAAATACATAAGAATTTATTTGCACCTAAGTTTAGACCGATAGTGGCGGGGGAGGTGGCTGACAGAGCCAGCCTCCCTTTATATAGAGAAACAGCTGAGGCCTATTTTGGATATATATGAGTACATATTAAGGGACACTGAACATTTTCTAAATGGTTTTCATGCCTGTTTGATACGAGTCTGAGGGTACAGAGATTTTGGTATCCTTAGATGTTACATCTCTGTTTACAGTCATACCGAATGATATAGGCATTATTTATGTGAAGAATTTTTTAGTCAATGAAGGCACCCTTCCCAGTGATAAAATAGATTTTATCTGCTATTTAATAGAATTGGCTCTTGAATCTAATGTCTTTATTTTTGATGAGCAGTACTATTTACAGACCTCAGGCATAGCGATGGGCATGTCTTGTGTGAACAGCTATGCAAACATGGCCATGGCATACTGGGAAAGTGAATGTATCTTAAAAGCAAATAAGTTTGAGTCACATCTATGTTTTTATTGACGTTTTGGCGATGATCTCTTTATCCTTTGGAAGGGCAGCCAAGATAGGGTTTTTGAATTTTTAAATTTCATAAATGAAAGTAGTACTTTTCTTAAATTCACCATGAGTTTGTCTAGTACTCAAATTAACTTTCTTGATGTCACATTGTTTAGAGACAATAATGGTAGGTTGCATAGTAAAAGATATAGGAAGCCTTGTTATACTAATTGTTTTCTTGAGCGGAGTAGCATGCCTCTACAACATGTTTTTAGAAATGTGGTTAGGGGACAATTTTTGAAGGTGTCAAAATTACATGACCTTGATAATGATTTTGAAACGTCACTTGAGTCTACTAGTCAAGAGTTTATACAACGTGGATATAAATTATATGATATTAATAAACTGAGTACTATGACTAGAATGGATAGAAAAGATAAAGGTCAGACTTTTTTTCTGATAGATTAAGAGATAGGAATTTTACAGGTATATCAAATAGACACCAAAGCAATGTCCCATACTGCTTGTCCTATACCATGGATAGTTGTAATATTAAGGCTATCATAAAGAACAATTGGAGTATTCTAACCTCTAACCCGTCTCTCAGAGAGGCTGTAGGACCTATGCCTAGTTTTATATATGCAAATAAAAAATCATTGAAAAGACAAGTATGTTATTCCCATAACAGAGTCTCCTCTTATAATAATGGTGACAATGTTAATGGCACTTTCACTTGTGGAGCATGCTCAAATTGTAAATATACTGACACCCCTTATAAGTCTATCCATCCTGATAATACTAAGAAATATACATTTAATGTTAAGGCCAACTGTAACTCTAAGAATTTAGTCTAGCTGGCACAGTGTGTTGTATGTTTAAAATTCTATGTATGAAAAATCAACCGCAAACTTAGAGAGCGGGTGAGTGACTATTATTACTGTGCCCGCAAGGGTCATAGTTATAGTGTCTTGGCAAAGCACATTCTGGTAGAAGGAAAAACCCATTGATTTAAATTTATAGTCATTGAAACTATTGTTGAAAGTTCAAGAATGGGTGATTTGACAAATAAAACTGAAGGTAAAGAACTTAGGTGGATTCTGCGGTTATCTGCACATAAAGGGGCTGGTCTAAATAAGACAGTCCCTTTAAAGCCAGTCTTAAAGGATAGAAAACTTGCTAGATAGTTCTTATATATATATGCATTGCGTCTTTCATTTTCTGTATCCATTGTATCCAATGTGGTGTTTTATTGAATGATGCTTAATTAATGTTTTTTTTTTTAATTCATATGCATTTTATTGTTGGTTTATATGGTCTGAAGAAGTGATCTTGTATTGTGAAAGCACTTACCAGTTCTTTTATTAAAGTAATTTTCATTTACTATGAGTATCTATTTAAGAAAGCTGTGCCATTGTGTTGTGCCTTGCTTTTTATCTATTACCTTTTACTGGTGGTGTAGTACAACTTTACAGTAATCTTGCCTTGTTTCGCTTGTGTGTACAGTTTTAAATCATCCACAAAAAGAAGATGAGACATCTTTGCACTTTGTTGTTTTCTGGGAGCCAGACTGTAACCATGACCTAATCTGTTAAATAGACAGCTTAATGGGTTAAGGGCAAGACAAAAGTGCAGCAGTGACAAAGTGTCACCCTTCAATATCCTCCTTTGAAGTTTTATCCCTGTGATAATAATTTGTCCTTTATCATGGCTTAGCTGCAAAGTGGTTTGCCACTGTTTCATGGTCACGGTTATGTAATCAATCAATGCAGGGTATGTCTTATACATCTGTAAGCACCCCTTTATCCATGAATGGGCGATGCTGCCAAATTTGCAATATATCCATGTCATACATAGATTCTTTCCCGTTTTACAATTCTGCATTATGGCTTTATTTAACAACAAATGATCCTTTGTTCCATTTGACTTTCTTTTGTTACCTTTTTTCTCTTGCCATGATTGAGTTTTCTTCTAAATGACTATAAACTCTGTCAGCATCCATTCTAGTATACAGTTTATACACCATCGGAAGGCATGCTTTTGGTCTATAGTTTTTAGGATAGCTTGCAGTTTCACTCTTAAGGAGGAGTATCCTTTTTCCTGCTGTTAACATGATGTATATATAAGTAGGTTTTACTTAGGGCTAAATCTTCAGGTAAAGGTGTCAATACTTTTAGCCAGAAATTAATTATTACATCTGGGCCTGGGGCTTTCCAGTTAGGAGCTTTTCATAATTTTGTTTCAATTTCTGTGGCTGTTGCTTCATCCCATTGTATATTCTGTACATGTAAGCTTCTTACTATATCTTTTACATCTTCTTTCCAGTCAGCATCTTTGTTATGTTCTACAGGGTCTTCATAAATATTTCACCAAAAATGTGTCTATTTCTTCTTTTTTGGTGGTGTTTCTATTCCTTTTGCTTTGTTTCCCAGTTCTCTATAAAACTTTTTGGGTCATCAATGAATTGCCTATTTTTCACTTTTCTTTTATATTTATTGGTATATCTTCTATGTTTTTCTACTTCCGCTGATATCTTTAGTTTATTATTTGCAATAGTGTATGCTAGATCCTGGTCTGTTCTTATATTGCATGTTGCTTTCATCATATCTATCTTTTTAAGTATTTTTGTTGATCTGTTTCTTCTTCTATACTCTTCTAACAGTGACACATCTTGTCTTAATTGCTTTATAGTTTTTTCTATTCAATACTTTCATGATGGCATTTGATTTCTTCAGTTCCTTCCTCTTATAAGACTTTATCTGTTATTAATTTAGCTGTACAGTAATATATCTTATGTACTTCTGTTATAATCACATGAATTTCTGTTAATAGCCTTGATTACTGTGTTCATTTGCTTTATCAGACTTCTAACATTTTGGGTCTTATTAACTTTCTGTAATCTATTTCTTTCATCAATTTTAATATGTCTGCCCATCTCTATTAAATCAAGCAATTCTTCCCTTAGATCATTTTTTTTCTAAACTGTGGGCACATTCTTTCTTATCTGTTTTCTGTGGGTATTGTACAGAAAGTTCCAGAACATCTTCCTGTGATATAATCTCTTCAACTGCATACTGCATTACCTGGTATTCTTTCATATGAGAACTCACTGGCTTATCACTCTACCACATTGACTACATCAGAGTTGCCACTGCTTCCTGCTCCTTCCCTTGCTGTGCAGCTACAACTAAAGTTTTAAACTGATTTCCATCTGAAGGCTCCAGAGTATCTTTATGTGGCAAGTGATTAGATGCTTCCCATTCCACCTGGTTTTCTTAATTTGGAGACTCATTGTTCCATTATGCTGTGACATTACCAGAGTTGGATTTTCTGTACTAATCTCTTCACTTCACAGGTAAGCCATAGGTTCAATTTCTGTTTCTGTAACTTCTGTCCTACTTTACCACTTTGTTTTCTTATTTTTTTGTATTGTAAATTTTCTATAAATATATATATATATATATATATATATATATATATACATATATATATATATATATACATATATATATATATATATATATAGAGAGAGAGAGAGAGAGAGAGAGCCTGTATATCTCTTCAGATATCTTTGGTGCTGCTTTTTTATATTGATTAGTTTTGCTTCCACCTTTGCATAAATATCGTACCATATTAAATCTCTTTTTCTTTGCC
Organism: Protopterus annectens; assembly: GCF_019279795.1. NCBI lineage: Eukaryota > Metazoa > Chordata > Ceratodontiformes > Protopteridae > Protopterus > Protopterus annectens. The sequence goes on from NC_056733.1 coordinate 1,321,294,566, forward strand.
ATGTCCATATTTCTTCTTCAGATGCCTCCAGCTCCACCTGTTTCTCCCTACTTTGGGGATTCATTTTTCTGTCATACTGTGACATAACCTGTGCTAAACTTTCTACATTAAATCCTTTAGTTTGCAGGTATTCCATAATTTCACTTTTTATTTGTTTAATGTCTAATTTACTAATCTTCTGTTCTACATTCCCCCTTTGTGATCTTATTTTTTGCATTGTGAAATTTTCTATATCAGGATGCCTTTGCCTGCATTTTTCTTGAAATACCTTTGGAGCTGCTTTTCTGTACTGATTAGTTTGGCTTTCTCCTTTCCATAAATATATATTGTACCATATTAGATTTTTCTTTCTTTCCCATGTCCATGTTTCTTTTTTATACCTTTCAAAAATCTCTTGCTTTTGTTCTTTATATTTTTGCACTTCCTCTGTCACTTTTTTTTCCAAACAGACTAAAGTTTCATGGTCTATGTAATATTTTTCATGGCTCTGTTGTATTAATAAATACAAATATGCATTAGAAGCTTTTGACAGTTTTTCTTGTACAAGTATTTTTCTTTCCTTTAATTTATCTCTTATTTTTTTAATATCTCCTATATGGAAATTCTGGCCTTTGCATAACAGTAACCAGGGCTTTTTTTGAGATGGTACACGCCGGTACAGCATACCAGGACCTCTGCTGCTGTGCTAGCAGGGGGAAGGAAAATTAATTGTCTTATTTAACAAAAAAAAAAAAAATCTTACTTTTTTAAGGGCTAGAATGCCCTTTGCATCTGGTTTCCACAAACACAGAAGATTGTGTGTCTATACAACTGATTGTTTATGTCTTCCTCTTCCACACCCGTGGACTTTGAATTCCTCAAGGTGTTTGGACTGAGGAGTGTGGACTATGAATGAACGAACAAGTGAGTAGCGGGTAGGTGCATGTGAGTGTTAAGACGAGTGTGTAAGAACTAGGTAATAAGTAGGTGTGTGTGTGTGTGTGTGTGTGTGTGTGTGTGTGTGTGTGTTCATGTGTGCTTAAGTTTTTAAGACGAGTGTGTGTGTAAGAAGTAAGTAGCAGGTAATATTTAAGTATATATGTCAATACTTTAGGTTGGTATACATTTTATCAGTTGCTGTATAAACAGCAGTTTGTGTTCCAAAGTAATTTTGAATGCCTTGCTAAGTACTACGGAGGATATGGTATTTGTTTATATGACCAGATATCTGACTGTGCATCAATTTTTGATATAGACAGTAAGTAGTGCTGTGCTGAGGATGGTGATTGGATTTTGTGTGATAGTACTACAACTGCATAACTGAATGGATCAACGAAAATACCTGATGTCAGTGACAGATGAATTATGTAATCTAGTGGGCCATCAATATACTTTGACTCCATTCTAAGGACCATAGAATGCAGCTTGCAAAGACTACCACCTTTTTTCATTTTAAAAAGTTCTTTGAACTTACTTTTGTCCAGTTTGTCTGCAGTACAGTGTAGGCTGATTTCATTTGAGGTGCATTTTTGTAACGGAGAGTGGGTATAAAATGTGAAGTAGTGGCTGATGCAACAGCATCTGATTTTGGATTGTTATTAGCAAGGTTATTAATGCTAGATGTGCTTACTTGCTGTCCCTTCTTGTAGAGATAGAATAACAAAGTGATGTGGTTGGATAACTGTCTGATGAATTTTCTGAACAGATGTGGTGAAGATATGTAAGCTATCTGTATATTTTTTGATGTGTTACTTTCATAAATTTGTTGCTATAATGCATTCATTTCTCAGGTCTAATCATCCATGATGAATTTTATTATCAGTTGAGTTATTTTTCCGTTTTTTCCACGTTTGGTGTCTTTGTCTGATTAGGCTTTTGATATCTCTGGTTTCCAGGGGCATATTTTCTCATTTGCCTACCTGTCTGTTTGTGGAAAAAATGTATTCTCTCTTGTTTACAGCTGTGTGAAAAAGTAAAACAGACTATTGCTAGAACATGTCTCTACAAATAAGGGTAATCCTGCTATGCTGTTATGTGATTTAAAGAACCAGTCTATTATCACCCAGAAGGATCACTTATTGAATTAAGTAAAACTGTTACCTTAATTCATTTGTGTAGTGTATTGGTTTATAAAATGTGTTAATATGTTGGAGCCTATATTGGAGGTGAGTGTTCTAGGTTCTTTTCTAGCTATTCTACACCATTTAGACTGAGGCATCTTTGGAGTTTGGTAAATGCTTTGTCGAGTGCATTCAGTTTAAAATAATCCAGCAATATAGTGATTTTTCTATACCATTTGAGGCAATATTTGCTAGCACTTGTGCAAACTGTGACAGTGAGAAAGGTGGGGGTGATATAAATCAGTCCCACATGGCAAGTGTGTATTCTTTCCTAGCATATTTACTTTCAGCCTGTTTCAACAGCAACCATGTGGGGAGGTAATTATTTTGATATGTGATACTTCTGTAGAAAATTCTTACTGATGAGAAGGAGTACATCTATATATATATATATATATATATATATATATGTATCAGTTGTCCAAGTCTGTTCTCAATTTGAAGTGTCTAGTGACGTTGAATGTAATTAGATGGACAGAAAACTCTCTTTGCCATGATTATTTTATTGCTAGTATGTGTGCTCATTCTGAATTTATTCAGGATTTGGGTAGGATGCACTTATTATTTCTGTTCAACTTTGTGGGACAGACCTACAACATTGTCTTAATGTTTTTACATGTTAAATATTTTATGTGAACTGATTGTAGTGTAAACTATTTCTGTGTCTACAATTACTTTGCACTCATTTTTTCCCTTGATAAACCTGAAAATGATCCACCTGGGTCAGTGTTCTACCCCATTCAATAAATATTAAATAAATGAATTAATGAATAAATAAAAAAAATGCTGATAACAAGAAGCTCTGCCCTTAGATTGTGTAATATTGGATTTGGTTAATGTTATGGGGAATTCTTTTTTTAATTTCTCCAAATCTTTTGGGGTTCTAATACCATGACAGGAATGGACCCCATTTCTAAGTCAAAGTATGATTAAAGTTCATTAAATTAGTATTGTTTCAGTCTTTGTCAGTCTAAAGGGCTCTATGCAGAACCTGCAATGTGCTCAGTAATGACTCCTCCTGCAATTCATACAGGGTTCCATGTACTGGTAACATATCTAAATACGACTGTAGATTATTTTTTATAAGATCCATTGCTCCTACTACTATTTGAACTGTCTGGGTATCTTTCTTCCACATTGCTCTTGTTTCTGCATTCAAATCCTAATATTTTATGACTTTGTGTCTCTCTCTATGCAAGACACTGTAATCACTGAGTGTGGCAATTTCGATGATCAATGCTACCTTTGTCTTCTTTTCATGGAACACTATATCCAGTTTTCTTGCATCTCTCTTTTGAACTGTTGGTAATGTATGATCCCACGTGATATAGACTTCATTATTTTCTGTGCTGATTTGTGGCTCATGTTTCCAGAGTTTTTTAGCCACTTCAATACAATAATGTTTGCACAATCCCCCAGTGCAAAAAGTCTTGCCACATTATTATGTCTTTCAGTATGCAGTCCTTCTGCCATTAGTTTGTCACAACCAGCAACTAGATATGTGACTGTTTCCAATTCTGTTTTATAAAACTTACATTTGTCTGTTTCTCCCACATGTTCAATGGACTTTGTAAACCAACATGTACGTAGCCCACTATTTTGGGCCGCCAATATTAACCTTTCATCTCTTGGTTTGAATTTGCCTCTCTTTAACCATTCCTGTGTTTGATCCAGATCAACATGAGGCTGTTCCAGATGTTTTCTGTACTTGCAAGTTGCAACTATATTTATGGATTTTCCACATTTCTTGCCTTCTTATCTGATCCTTCACCTTATATTCTTTTTTTCTTTCTTTTGTCACATTCAGTTGCTGCCTGAGTTTTATCTACTTCTGGTTTGACTTCCATTCCTTCTTGACGCCGATATGCTTCTGCTAGACTAAGCAGGGAAGTCATCTTAGATTTATTCTCCTCATGTTTCAATACTTTCACTATGTTTGGGTCTTGTGAGGTCAGTAGATATGTGTGCAGGCCCACAATTACAGATCTACATGTGTAATCAATTTCAAGGAAGCCCATACCTCCTTCGGAATGGGGAATACATAATCTTGGTATGCACTGATCTTTATAAATCATTTGGTGAGCATGAAGCATCCTTCTTGTTTTCCTGTCTAATCTATCCAACACGTTTTGGGGCCAGTCAGTCACTTCAAAACTACAGGTAAAATCTGAGATTACTGTCCACTATCATGCTTAATAATTTGGTGTGAGAAGTGACTTCAATTGTTGCATTATTAAGAGAGAAGATTATTTATTTTTTCATGAAAGAGGATTTGCAGGAAAAAAATAAATATTTGGGGGGGGTCAGGATGGGGTGGGGCAGGGGGTGGGACTGGGCGGGCCTGGGGTTGACCCAAATGATGCAACATATGCGTACCACCACCTTTTTGCTTACAAAAAAGCACTGACAGTAACAATATATAATTTCTTCCTTATCCTCAATAGTCCACTCATCTTTGTGGCTCATTTTGTCATGTCAGTTTTTGTGTTTTTTTTGTGGACTACTACTTCCTTCTACAACAGGGGAGCCATCAGCTTGGCTTAACCACATCATAGGAATGCTTCCATGTCTTGAGGATTCTACACTGTCATTTTTTCCAGTCCTGACACCAGTGCACATAGAGGATTGGGTACTTTTTTATCCTGTACCCAATTGTCTTTTTTATTTTTTAACCTACTTCTTTCCATGATATATGCTGTATAAAATACAGTCTATATATCAGTGTCGTGTTGGTGAGATTTTGTAAAAACAGGGTCCACCTTGTGAAGGTAATCACTAAGACATGAGGATGAATTCAGTTCCAGCAATACTACTGTCCTTTGTTTGTTGATTTTATCATTATTTTAATTTCTCCAAGTCTTTTGCATTTATAATACCATGATAGGAATGGACCTCATTCCCAAGTCAAAATATGATTAAAATTCATGAAATTAGTATTGTTTCAATCTTTGATGTTAGCCAAAAGTGCTCTTTGCAGCACCCAAAATGTGTCCAGATATGACTCCTTCAGCAGTTCATGTATTGGTAGCATATCTAACTAAATAAGACTGCACATTATTTTTTATGAGACCAATTACTCCTACTAATATTGGAGCTGTCTGGGTATCCTTCGTCCACACTGCCCTAATTTCTGCCTGCAAATCCTGGTATTTTATGACTTTGTATCTCTCTGTACTTAAGGCACTGTAATCACTGGGTGTAGCAGTTTCAATGATCGATGCTACTTTTGTCTTATTTTCATGGATGACTATATCTGTATTTCTCATATCTGTTTTGCTAATGGGTGGTCCCATGTGATATAAACTTCATCACTCTCTATAATGATTTGTGTCTCATCACTGTAATCACTGGGTGTAGCAGTTTCAATGATCGATGCTACTTTTGTCTTATTTTCATGGATGACTATATCTGTATTTCTCATATCTGTTTTGCTAATGGGTGGTCCCATGTGATATAAACTTCATCACTCTCTATAATGATTTGTGTCTCATATTTCCAATTCTTCTCAGATACTTCAATATTGTAATGTTTGCACAATCCCCAATGCAACAGTCTTGACACATTATTATGCATTTTGGTATGCAGTCCCTCTGCCATTAGAGTACCATTCACAGCAGCAGGATGTGCGACTGTTTACCGTTCTGTTTTACAGAACCTGCATTTGACTGTTTCTCCCACAAGTTCAATGGACTTTGTAAATCATGTATGTAGTATGCTATCCTGGGCCACCAATGTCAGCCTGTCAACTATTTTGTTTAAATTCACCTCTCCTTAATAATTCCTGCATTAGATCCTGATCAACATGAGGTTATTCCTGGAGTTTTCTGTACTTGCAACTATATTTATGCCTTGTCTACATTTCTTGCCTTCTCACCCATTCCTTCTCTTTATATTCTTTCTTTTGTTTTTTGGCACATTCAGTTTCTGCCTGATTTTGTCATCCTGTGTAACTGTGGTCTTTTAATTAAAGTTGGCTTGCTAATATCAAAGACTTGTTTTTATATAACCTACTGAGTAAGGGACTGGTAATGTTTATTATGCAGTTCTATAACAGCAGATCCAATGGTGTTTCTTCCATCTACTTTCAACAGATGAGTCTGTGGATCTGATTGGATCCAACATCGGCCACCCTACAGACTTTTGGGTTCAAGTCTCAGGCTCCTCCCCTTAAATGAGGGAGAATAGCCTTTACAGCTGGTGTAGGCATGCACCAACAGTTCTGCACACCACCCTACTCATCATTCCTGGCAACTCGTTGTGGGTGATGAAATCACCACCTCTGTCACTGCTCCTAGAGGGTACCTCTGGACCAGCCTTCGGAGCAGGACTACCTGAGGGTGCAGGTAGTGCAAAGGCAGCAGAGGCAGTGCTGCCAGATTGGCTCCCAGACATGCTGGGCATTGGTGCTGGAGCCAGTGGAGCAGGGGCAGGCTGATCCAATGGGGATGGCCTACCTTGCTGCGCTGTGGAACATTTAGTGATGTGGTACACATGGATGACATGGACACATTTTGATGACACATAATAAAAATAAAAAATAAATTAAATAAAATAAAAATAACATAAAATAAAAATTATTCATAAAATAAAGCAAAATACAAATAAAATAAAAACACATTATTCATAAATTAAAATAAAATAAAGTAGAAATAAAATAAAAAACATTATAAAATAAAGTAAAAATATTTTGAAAAATAAAATAAAGAAAATAAAGAAGAGATAAGGGTTGAGGTGAGAGAAAAAAGAGATAAGATTAGTACTTTCATATGTGACATACAGTGCTTTAATACAGTTATACAACTCTAATTTATCTTAACTTTTACATGTAAGTCTACCACTTGCTAACAGATGCACAGTATACTACAGATTGCAGCAACTAATACTTGAAATGTGCACATATTGCATATATCCATGTTCAAATTATCCAGATAACCATTTACAGCAGGGCATTTGTGCCACTGGTATAGAGGTTTTAATTTAATGTAAATATTATTGAAGAAATAACAGTATTGTATAGTTGTGAAGTGTGGTCTTTGAACCCACAACCTCTGACTAAAGTCCAATATTGGACTCTTACAATTGGTTTCTGCTACAGACTAATGCATGCACACTTGCTTTTACAGTCGAGATATGCATGCTCAATTTGATACAACTCTATAAAATACCAAAAATGCTACCTTTAACCTTTAATGCTACAATAACACTACTATTCTGATGTATGCATACCACTTGCTTCCCTCAGTCTTGCCAATCTAGCCTCCTGAGCTCAGACATTACACTCATGATCACTGGTAGCTAGGAAAAAACAGAACAGATAAATAAAATAACAAAATGGCCAGTGAAATCCAAAAGAAATATTCCTTTACTCTAACCAGTACAAACACACTTAAGTGCTTTGGTGTCAATGGCCTTCAAGGAATAAAAAAAAAACTTCATACAGAATCCCTTTAATAACACAATAAAACAATTATTGACAATTAAATCAATTAAAAATAACAATTAAAACAATTGCCTCTAATTAACTAATCCAACCATCTAAATAAATTGTAATTTAAATTAAAACCTTTCAATTGCAATCTATATTTAAACCAGCAGGGGTCAGGGCACCATACTTTAAAATAAATACATTTTTTATTTAAAAGTTTATACTTAATATTTAAATTGTCACCATAAACATTATTTTTTTCCAAAATAGTACCTCTTAGTTCACTCAGGTCACTACTGTGATATGTTTTAAAGTGTAAAGCTAGAGACCTCTTAAGTCTAACATTTCTCAAGTCTCTAATATGCTCTTGCAATCTAAGTTTGAAGGCCCTCTTGTTTTCTCCTATGTAAAACAAATCACAAGAGCATCTTAATGCATATACAATGCCTTTGGTACTGCAATAGTATTTTCCATTGGGTTAAAATTCAGACCATTAAATTTATCAAAAAAAAAAATTACAATATACTTACAACTTGAGCAATTACCACATGGAAAGGTACCTATATCTCTAGGTTCCCTCAAAGGGGTACAACACCTACTATGTACAATCATATCCTTAATATTACTTCCACTTTTAAAAGATACTAAAGGAACATCATATAAAATATTAGCAAACTCTCTAAACTGTCATAGAAAACCCCCAAAAAACTCCATAATATCAGTTATTTGGTCACAAATCAAATTATATGTGGTAACAAAATACATTTTTATTACTTTCTTTATTAAAAGTTAATCCATTATTCCCAACCTTACCTACTAAACTTAAACTACTTACTAAATCATTCCTCACTCTTCCAAACCCAACCTACTGAGGGACCCATCCAGTATTTATTTATCATGTCCTCTCTCTATAAACATATTAATAGTTTTATTTATTTCAGAACAGAACAGAAGACCATTATGCATACCGGTCTTTATTTATTTATTTGACATTTGTTAACTGGGATAGTCCAACTGAGCAAAAGCCCTTTTTCAGAGGAGGCTTGGGGAGAAAAGCTCCTCAGTACAAGTTATTTAATTACAGAAACTGGCAGGCACAATAGCAGCATACATAAATACTCTAAACAGAAATAACATAGTTTTATCACAGATCAGAATGGCTAGAGAGATACAAAAGTAGAAAACATTAATAATATATGGAGATTATACAACTATAATAAAAATTACACACATCTATTTTGCAGTGATTATGGAATAAACCAGAGGTTAAAGGAATAGATTTGAGCAGTAAATATTAAATAGTGTGCAAGGAAGAAATCCTCTTGGTAGATAGTTAGGAGAAGGAGCAGGTTATAGAACTGGAGATTAAGCATCTATATAAATTTTAATGGGAGGTAAGGTAGGGGAAATAGGAAAATAGGAGAGTTAGGCAAGTAGTAAGGGAAAGAGAAGCGAAAGTTAGTGAGGAGGGTACGTAAGTAGTGAGATTGGAAGAGAATACTGAGAGTGTTGAGATAAGCAGAGTCAAATATGATGACAAGTGAGAGAGTTAAAAGGCATAATAGGAAGAGAGAAGGAGTTGGATTATAGTAGACTGTAGACAGTTCAAGTAGGATATTTACAATGATAGTTCTAGATGGTATTAAGGTAGTCTTTTAGAGTTTTCCTGAAGTCAAGCATCTGGTTTCTTTTTTGTAGAGACATGGGAAGTTTTTTCCATGATAAGGCTGGTAAGTAACTATACAGTTTTTGTCCAAAAGAGCTCTTAGGTTTGGAGATTTCCAGGGCTTCTTAAAGTTTGAGGAGGGGGTGTAAAGGGAGACTAGAGTGGAGATAGAAGGGCAGAAGGAGGGTTTGTGTATGATGGAGTGAATGAGGGTAAGTTGGGAAAGTTGAAGATGGGGAGGCAATTCTAGCCAGTTTAGAGAAGTGAGGGCAAGACAGTGATGGGACCGAGGTGAGTTATTGGATGCAAGCCTAGTTACTTTATTGTAGGTTGTTTGTAGTTTTGTGAGGAGATTCGATTGTAGGTTAGGTAGGGTTTGAGAAAAATATAGTAGGTTAGGGAGGAGGTAAGCCTGAGCAAGTGTCTGTCTTGATTTGGTAGTTAAGAACTTTTTTATTTCTGTACAGTAGACCTAATTTTTGATGAGTTTTCTTAATACTGTGGAATGCATGTAGGTCTAACTTTAGTTGGTCATGTATAATGGCACCGAGAAGCTTACTATGGGTTTCAGCCTTAATGATAGTGTTGTTTAGGGATGTGACTGTGAAAGTGGATTTGTGATGAGAGAGTGATTTGGGATGGAAAAGTAGCAGTCTAGTTTTTTTGGGGTTGAATAAGAGTTGGTTGTTCAAAAGCCAAGTTTCAATAAGGTTGAAGGACTTTTGTGTAAGGGTATGTAGGTCAGGGAGAGTATCAGAGGAGATGATGACTGTGGAGTCATCTGTGTACTGTATTAGGGATGATTGTGGGCAGGAAGTGTGTAGATGATATATGAAAATATTGAAAAGTAAGGAACCAATTATTGATCCTTGAGGGACTCACATCTTAATGGGGAGGAAGGGGGATTGGGAGGAGAGTCATTTAACAGCTTGTATCCTGTTGGAAAGATAACTTTGAAACCAGGTGATAGTTGGAGAAGAAAGATTGAGTTGAAAGAGTTTAGAAAGAAGGATAGGGTGAGAGACGGTATTGAAAGGTTTGGAGAGATCAAGAAAGAGACAGGAGACCAGCTTATTATCTCTGGCCTGGGGACTAGAGTTTGTAAAGGAAATGAGAGCTGTCGCGGTACTATGGTGTGGTCGAAACCCATGTTGTGTGGGTGAGAGTAAGTTTTGTTAGGTGAGATAGTCAAGGATTTGTTTATGTACACATTTCTCAAGAATTTTGGATAGAGGAGACAACATTGCTATAGGCCAATAATTGAAAAGGTCAGTAGAGTTACCACCTTTGTGAAGGGGTATAGTATATAATTTTTTCTGTAGTGAAGGAACAGTGGATATCCTTATTGAGTGGAGTGGTTTATGAGAATGGAAATGGGATAGGCAATAGTGTGGGCTGCAGCCTTAAAGTACAGTAGAGGTAGGTTATCTGCTGATACTGAGCAAGGTTTTAGTTTGAGGAGGATATTTTAATATAGTTTGCAGAGACTGATTTCAGTGAGAAGGAGACATTAAGTGGCAAAGGAGTGATATTATTACAGGAATCAGTGGTGTTAGAGGTTTAGATAAGTTTACTAATTAAGTCTATGTAGTAAGAGTTAAAGGTAGATGCAGTTTCTTGAGGGGAATTATTGGGGCAGGGGTTGGGAGTAAGGGATTTCCAGGGTGCAGGATTTGGTTGACGGTACACCAGAATTTCTTAAGATTATCATTTTGTGCGGCTTTGGGTTTTAGATAAAAGTTTTTCTTATCTATGTTAAGTTGATTTTTAGTAAAGTTGCATAGTTCTTTATATGTTTGGTAGTCAGTGTGCAATTTATTTTTTGTCCAGAGCTTCCAGGCATTATTTCTTTTCTTTATTAGGAAGAGATTAGCCTAGGTGAGCCAAGAGGACCATATAGATTTAACCCTTTTTATCTGAAGGGGAGTGAGGGAGTTTAGAGTATTGAGAAATATGGTGTTAAATTGTTGGACTGCTTCATCTAGAGGTAGATGAAAAAGGAAGGACCAGTTAGATGAAATAATTTTGTTAAAGGAGTCAGGATGAAAGTTGGAAAGTTTTTAGCATTTAATAAGTTTATTTGGTCTGGGAAGATGAGGAGTGAATCTTTGACACAGATGGGAGAGTAAGCACTAATGGCATCAGGTATGGATTGTGAGTTGTGGTAGAGGTTAGTGTTGGAGACTAGTATCCAGTCAGTTATAGATGCAGAGTTATATTTTTTAACAAAGTGGGTAGGAGTTGAAATGAGCTGGGTGAAGCCATATAAGTTAATGCTGGAGCTTGGACAGAAGGAATTAAGTGATAGCCAACTGAGGTTTACATCACCTAGCAGGATGCTCTCATTAGGTATGTTGTTGGGAAACCAGGAGAGAATTTGTTCAAGTATAGGTATATTGTCTCCAGGTGGTATGTGAGTCTCTATCATAAACATGAAAATGCATGTGTGCGACTACATATACGTCGACACATAAAATGTGATCGCTGTAAATAGCGAATGGCCACGTCCTCAAATTTTTTACCAGCGAAAAAATTCACTGTTCGCAAAAAAAAAGTTAGAAACCCGAATGTGGTTCGATAAATATGTGTCGCTTATTATATGTTCACTTTTCAGCCATTTTGTGCATATGATATAGAGCCATGGTATGTATATGGCAGCAATAGTCAATGTTGTTGTTGTCTTTCAGCTTTTCCCAGTTAGGGGTCGCCACAGTGGAACTCCAGTCCACTAATGATTGGCAGTAGATTTTCACGAACGCCGAGGTGCCAGCTTGACGTTCAACCTTAAACGAAGGCATGCCCATTTACGCATGTCTTTCAAACGCCCACCCAACCATGGGGAGGACATGCAGACTCCACACAGAAGGCACTCCCCTCACTCCAACCGAGAATCAAATGGGAGAACCTTTTGCTGTGAGGAAACAATGCTACCGCTGCACCACCGTGTTTTATGGTTATTCAGTTTAAAGTTACCACTTAACAATTCAACAGGGAGAAAGGCAGGAGGAGGATTAGGTAAGGGAGATAAGGTCAGATTGTTGGAGTAGAGTATTGCTACGTCTCTTACATGTTTGGTAGTTATGTCAAGATAAAGGATGTTATATCCTGGGGGTAGGAATTCCTTATCTGATATATGTGTTTTAAGCCAAGTTTTGGAGATAGTTATAATACTGGGAGAGTGTTAACCTGCCCAAGAGTCTTACCTATATTCAGTTTGCTAAATCTTACCAGTACTCTCTTGAGCTGATACTTACACACATGTGGGATGTCCTCAGTCCCAAATTCCTCAATCCAGTGGTTGAGTGTATCCCTCTTCCACATATGTAGGTCATTGAAATCATGCCTACATTGCTCTACAGTGCATGGGATATCAGTGGCACTAGATACAGCCTGGGCTAAACTATCCCAAGCCTCAGATTTGTACTGAAAGCAAGAATAGTCCTTCTGCAGAAGCTGGTGGCTCTGATGTGTTACTAGGAGTCTAATGGATACCCTGGACTCCTGGACACCCCACCTCTCTGCCCTAAACCTGGCACCTTCCCCACTAACGCCTGCCATGCCTATCTACCAGCAGATCTAGAGCAATGGAGACTGATGGTTTCCCCCCCAATTCCAGTTATCGCATTTACTGGAGTGAGCACAACCATGCTACACATTTGCATGGTGGTGTGCAGACAGCAGCAACAGTGCCAAGCATTGAGGAATGAGAAAATTGATTTTTACACAGTAGAATTCAAACCTAGGCATAAGGGGCAAAATATTTACTTCTACAGCATCGATTTTCCATCTTTGCTACAGACGAAGTGCTGCTGAGACATAGTCAGACATTATACATAAGTGCAGGTGACAGTATGAACTGTAACACATGTATGTGTGTGACCTGATATGGTTATTGGATACAGAGGCTGTTGTGTATGTCTCTTAGGAAAATGTAAAAACATGTAAGCCCAGATAGCAGAATTATACTTATAGAAATATAGTGCACAGTATACCCTCTGTCATACATCTGATAATAAATCTGATAATACATAAATAAATGAATAAATAAAAACACAGTAATAGTGTGTCATCCATCATACATATAATTAATATCAACTCTACTATCTAAAGTGGTATAACTGAGAGTGAATATAATGGGAAGTGGAACAACAGTAAAAGTATATGGAATATCCTGTACTAGAACCCAGGACCATGTGTATGGCAGTTCTACACGTAGAACTGTTGCCACAAAACAGTTGAAATAACACTTGTTCATGTGTCAATGTATTGCTATGAACTGCAATATCACAACAGTAAAAAAAGGTTGCACACCTTGTTCATGTGTCAATGTATTGCTATGAACTGCAATATCACAACATAAAAAAAGGTTGCACACCCTGTACTAGAACCCAGAACCATCTGTACTCCAGCCCTACACTTATATCTGCTGCCACAGGATTAATTGCATGATGTTCCCTAATTTTCTAATCACTCTTAAGGTCTCTGTGTTAACCACTGCCCAACAGTGTGTTTGCATGTTGCCTAACAGAATTAATTTAATGTATCCAGTCTCTATTTTCAGCTGTCTGGGTCCTTTGTGCTTCCTGGGTGATCCAGTTGTCCAGTTTGCACACTGGCGAGCTTCACACAAATGAGATAAGCACAGCCAAACCTGACATTAATTTCCTCCATTCTTGCAAACACTGCCCCCCCCCAAAAAAAAAAATAAAGACAGAAAAGCAAAAAAAAAGGCAAAGTAGTTGAAATAAGGAAAATCAGTGTATGATATACATACAAAAATAATTATGTCTCACATGAGATATATTTACATAGATCTGGATTTGAACTCTCACTTCAGTGCACCTTCAGAACACGATGGGTACCTTATCCCTCTTTGCCACACAAGTAGCTTTGCAGCAAAGAACTGAACTCATTCTGCACACAACCAACTGGAACATCTACAGTGATATCAAACCATGCCACTATTTTGGATGTAGTGCACTTAGTGATCACACAACTTGTTATGATAATTGCTTGCAAATATACAACTCTGTCTTACCTTTCTGTGCTTGTTGGTCATTCTTCAGCTATCTGTTCAGTAATCTGAGACATGAAGTCTGTAAGCCATTCTATATCATTGACCTTAACACGTGTGATAATATTAACTGGAAATAATATCATATGCAGTTGCCAGCAAATGAAGGGCAGGTTGCATGTTAAGGAACACAACCTGTGAACTGTGTGCTGCTTACTTCAATTTCCAACCTTACATCTAACACTTTGTAAGTCTAACCTGATACTCCCAGTGGAAGTAAGGTAGCCTGCAGTGTTGTTGAGTTTTCCTCCTCCCAACCAGTAATCATTTGCAGTTGCAATTCATTAAAAACAAACACTGAGGGAGTGCCTGTACTATGTTTATATCTCTTATACGGATCCAAGTATTTGGAATTTAGCAATTCTAATGAGTTTATGCCTCATTTGCATCCAGGGCTGGCCTTTGGTCAGCTGGTGCCCTTAGCAAAAGGGCTCTATAGCATTCCCCCACACCAGCCAGTGCTCCCATCCTGGTCTATCTACACCATCGAAATTACTGAAAAAGCACCTCTGCTAGAGCGGTGCCCTAAGTGGCCGCCTAGTTGGCCTATGCCTAAGGCCAGCTATGTTTGCATCTTCACCATGCTAACAGCCCTGAATCTACACCATATGAAAAGATAACTGTTTAGCTAGGCAAATTGATGGTGCGGAGACTTGTTTATGTTGGGAAGACTGTACATACGCTATTTCTTTGGACTATATAGTGGATATAAAAAGTGTATACATGCCTGTTAAAATGCCAGGTTTTTGTGATATAAAAAATGGGACCACAATAAATCTTTTCAAAACTTTTCCCACCATTAATGTGATGTATAACCTGTACAATTCAATTGAAAAACAAACAAATCTGTTAGGGGAAAAATATAAAAAATAAAAAACATACAATAAGCTGGTTTCATAAGTGTGCACACCTTTAAACTAATACTTTGTTGAAGCACCTTTTGATTTAATTTGTTGAGTCTGGCTGTGGCCAAATTGTGAGTGAGGTCACATGCAGAAAGTTTGGTAGGGGTGCTCAGAGGAGGCCTGCTGTCCCTCCTCCACCTGGTCCAGGTGTCTCTTCCTGTGCCACTCAACATATGTTTAGGACCATCATGGAGGTACAGGTATGTTTCCATAGGTGCTCCAGGCAAATGCTCAGGGCTGTAGATGTGGCACAGGCTAACGTATGTGACTGCCTTCACCACATTCCCAATTCAATGGATTGGATGAATGACTCATTGGAACTAGGGGTGTCTGTCATGGAACGAGCATTGTCTGTAATGGAACATTTGCTAGGAGGGGAGCGGCATCCTCATGAGTGTAGGTCAGCCACATCATCTGAAGTTATCCAACATGGCCATACTCGATCATGCTCCAACAGTGGCAGTATTTTAACTGCTCCATCAGTGAATGTGCTATCCACATCCAGATATGGCAGGCCGTGGGATCATGGTCCTGGACATCCGCATGAAAGGAGCTTGTCCAGCAGATATCAGCCTCGTTCAGGTAGCAGCAGTGCATTTGACTGTGGATGTGCCAGAGCAACTCCTGGTAGAGCTAGTTCTCATGGTTGGTGACGACAATGATGAACTGCCACCTCTATCATGCACAGCTCACACCTGTCCAACATACAAATATGTAGAGCCAACACAGGGCTTGACTGCGTTCATGCAGACAGTCCCACACAAATTTCATCTGGAGGACCCTTACAGACACACACACACACACACACATACGCACACACACACACACACACACACACACACACACACACACACACACACACACACACACACACACACACACACACACACACACACAAATACACACACACACAGCAGTTATATGGTTCAGCTGTGCATCTTAAAACTCATTTTGTCTCAGTGGCCATTTGTTGGCTTATCCAAATGTCTGCCTGCTTCTGTTTCTTACTCACACACACACACACACACACACACACACACACACACACACACACACACACACACACACACACACACACACACACACACACACACACACACCAACATTTTGTGTCAGCCTAGGCCTCCTGCCCCCACACAACACCTTGTGCAAGTGATGATAACTGTGCCATATCACTGTTTTCTATCTTTTGAATTCAGGGATACATAAGCTTTGTGTCTGATGCTCAGGAAGCATAGCTGACTTAGTACTTAGTATGTCTGTATTTGTGGTGTTGAACTGGTAATTTTATCTTTGACTTATATTGGACTTGGAAAGTTAGACAGTTGATAGCATCAACATTTACCAACTTTACTGTGAATTCCCTTGTGAGGGTTGTGAAGTCAGAAACTGCAATGTGTATCATTACTTTCTAATGTCTCTCTTTAATGATTTTCCAGTACAGATGTCTGATGCTAAACTGAGGGCATGCAGTGATCATCAGTACTTTTGCAAGGTCTGACTGTGTGAATATTTGATGCCTGAGGCCTACAACTTAATAATGGGCACATTTGTCACATAAGTCTCTGCTGTCACATGTTACAATCATTTCTGTAACAATCTTCCATCTTTCACTTGCTTACAGTACCAATTAGTGAAATACAAGGATATGTCACTCATTCAGATTATTCCACAATATACTCCATGTTCAAGAGTTACCTTGTAAATGCAGCAGTTGACACTGTTTTCGTTCAAGGCTCTGTCTGATGCAAGCGGTACACAGCCAATACATGGGGAGGTAAATGTTGTATGACTTGCCTGGCATCAATCTTACTATATGTATGTGCATAGGAGGAAGGTTTTCATCCCCTAGGTCATGAGTGAGATTGCTGTGCATTGTCTCTTAGCCAAATCAAGGGCATACTGAGCATGCCTACATCTGCCTACACCCACAGCAGCTGGTGGCTCCCCCTCTGACTCCTCATCTGCCTGTGGCTGTGGTGACTTTGGCATTGGTGCTGGGATGTGTACTCTTTCTCCTTGCTGATCCTACTGAAGCTGTTTTTTCAGGATGATGTTGTGTAGTATGGCACATGCTGTAAATATTTCTTTACATCTCCATGGATTGTACTGCAGAGCTCCCCCAGATGTATCTAGGCACTGGAACCATGACTTCAGCAGTCCAAACACATGCTCTATGATATTTCTGGTTTGAGCATGTGCTTCATTATGGCATTCTTTTGTCGGCGTATGTGCATTTCTGATAGGTGTCATCAGCCATGGTTCTAGCGCATAGCCTGCATCCCCCAGTAAATTACCCTATGGGATATCCCCCTAGAAAAAATCTAGTACAGTTGGGAGGTGTGGCAGATATGTGAGTCGTGATAACTTCCAGGGTTGCCAGTACACACATTCAAAATGATTCCCTTGGCATTATGCATGACTTGGCAGTTGATAGAGTGCTAGCCCTTTCAGTTTATATAGAGCCTACCCTGTTCCCTGGGTGGTGCCTTAATTTCCATATATATGCAATCTATAGCACCCAGTACTTCAGGGTAGCGTTCTACAGGGTAGAACTCCTGCATATTTGTGACCCTCTTCTCAGGACTACGGGTAAAATATATGTGACCATTGGCATGTTGGAGCATAGCATTCAGGAATTGATGGAAGATCCTGGATGCTGATGCCTGTGACACCTGCAGCATGTCCCCTGTTGGTCTCTGAAAGGTACCTGTAGCTAAGATTCTAAGTGCTACACATACCGTTGTCTCCAGTGGGATGAGCTCCCCTCAGTTGGCCATGCCTCTGAGTTGAGGACAACAGAGGTTGCAGAGTTCCTGTAGTGTATCCTTATCCACCCTGTAGTGCTCTACAATTTCCCGTCATGTAGGTTGTGAAAAGTTAAACATGACCTGACATTCTTCTTGGCCTAGGTCTTTTGACAGCAGCAGCAGCATAGGCTGTAGCACATACAAATGAATTAAAGCAATAACAGCCCCTAACATTCTTTCCGTGTAGACTCCTTTCTGTGGCTGTATTGCAAAAGGTTTTGGAATTCACAGGAAAAACCATCAGGAGTCTACACAGTTGTTTTATAGCTTGTTGAATAGCTCCACTTAGTTGTATTGGTTGATTAGCATGCAATTCAGCTGCTTATGCTGTAATTGACACAGTGTTTACCTTGTTGGCATGGTGGTGAGTGCCTCTACATGACACTTACTGTATCTAAAAATTGTTGCTACCATGTAGAGTTTATTGAATCCCCCACTAATGTTATTGCCCCCACAACCCACCTATCATTTTAAAAATGTACTCAACCCTCAAAATGCTACCCTGAGACATATAGGAAGGGGATATATTATTTTCAAATGTTAGCATTTATAAAACACTATTTTAAAAGAGTTGTTGTTGTGTCTTTCGGCTTTTCCCAGTTAGGGGTCGCCACAGCGGAAATCTGGTCCGCTAATGATTGGTAGTTGATTTTTACCTGCCGAGTTACCAGCCCTGACGCACAACCTTCAACGTAGGTACGCCCATTCACATACGAGTATTCCTTTTAAAAAAGCATTCTTTCTGTACCTCTATACTATCAATATTTGTTTACACAGTTCTAAACATTCTGTATTTTTTTGAATATTGAAGTTTCCAAGAGATGTTCAGAAAAAATGTACACATTTGAGTACACTGAGTATAACTAGGTACACCCTTGGCTTTAATGTGTGATAAGTGCTTTTGTCCACCAACCAGACTTCAACAGACAACTTTTTATTAAAAGTTTATATTGTTGGGAGGTTGGTATAATGGTGAAGGTGTTTACCTCACAAGCACAAGATACAGGGTTTGATTATCACCTTTGAAAAGGAAAATTGGCTAGGCTTAAAATGACCCATAAGGGCTGCTAATCTAGTAAATTACCTATGAAACTATAAAAAGCACAAAGCATCATAAAACATGATTGACAACCTCAACATAAGTTGTGTTCCTGCTAGGAAATCATGAAATATTCCATTTGCAAGGTCTTCTTCGTGAGGCTGTTGCAGGGTGTCATGTATGTTCTGATATGTGGAGGTTGGGGGCTTTTCTTCCTGGGCCTCCACTAAAAATGGGCTTCTACCTAGTCAAACTTTCACCGGTAATCAAATGTCAATAAATAAATGTCATTTTTTTTTGTACAGTTATGTATTATAGACTGAAGTACTAACCTTTGCTGATTAACATTAGAAAAACTCTGAACTAAGGGTCTGATGGTTTATTACTCGGGTATCTGTGTACTGTGTGACACCAGTTTATATACATGTCTGTGTGACACTTCATAATTTACCTGTGCATGTCTAAACTGCTACAAATATGGGGATGTATAATGTGTGGAGTAATAAGGGTGTTGCTGCATAGGCAATCACATCTATAAGCATAGCTCTTCACCAGTCAGAGACAAATCTCAACAGGATCAGGGGCAAATCCAGAAATAACAGGGACAATCAGGAGCACTTTTAAAATATTACTATTATTAACTCGAGACATTGTCAGAATAAGAGGATGTGCATTAATATACATTTTCTTAAGTAAAAGAAGTCTACAACTCTAATTATTGTCATTATTTATAAAGTAAAATTCACCATCTTTTCTCCAGAAGTCATTAGTTTTAAAAGGGATTGAGAGGGACAGAGCTAAAATTTGAGTCAAAATCAGGGACATCCCTGAAAATCAGGGACAGCTGAGAGGTATGTCTATAAGTCTGGTAAACCACTGTTGTTATGCTGTGTTGTTAATTTGGCATGTAATAGGTTATGGCCACTCACTGGCTGTGGCAGGGCAGTTTCCTGACATCTCCGAATGATGCACTGTGACAATATGGCATGTATGTATGTATGTATGTATTACGAAGGGGTGTGAGTGCATCTATTGTGATCACCTTTGGGATATTGTCTGAAGAATGAATATGATGGCCATAGCTATGTAATGCAGACATGCTGTAGTTGTATTATGGGCATCGATGATCTAGCGTGATGATGATGTACAAGGGGCCTTTAGTCTGCTAGGCATGCCATAGATGATGGCCCAACATTGCATCCATTGACCATTTCTGTAGACCTCCTTGTATCATTGAAATGCCATGGCTTCATCCACCATATACCCAGTGGCAATATTAATACTGGTGTCCCCAACACATGGGTAGGTCATACTCACTCTTGCATTCACATTCAAATCATGATTAAGGTGATATGTGCACCTGACACAGTTTTTATGTTCTGCTGCAGGGGGTGCCTCAGCCTCTAGTACTACCATGACACATAACTGCTGATCAAAGGTGAATGTACATATACAGTCTACTCCCACTGTTGGGTGACCTTGGAGTGAGAAAAGAAGGAACTTCTCACTAGACAACACAATGGTCTCATACAAACAGTGATACCATAGCATCTGCATGCCAAGTATACAACTTAAGGGCAAAAGTAAATCTGACCAATTGTGTTCAAGTGATTAGAAACCAATCAGTTGGCCATCAATCACATGTAGTGAAGTCCAGTGTATAAACATACAATTATTGCACAACGGACATGACATCTTTTGATGTGCACAAAATACAGGCCATCACTAAGCTACATGATGCGATACAGATGGCCCACACACACACACACACACACACACACACACACACACACACACACACACACACACACACACACACACACACACACATGTGTGTGTGTGTTAAGGGGTATTTAGAGTACAATAAGGTAGGTTGGTAATGAAGCTGCAAATAATATTTCTGTGAGTCCTGATACCATGAAACAAATTTACTTCACTATATTTCCTCTCCATTCTTCTGCACACTTGCTTTTAACAATATTTCATTACTTCTGTTTTTTTTTTCTACCAGTTTTATTCACTTCATTATCCCTTATTTTTTATGTTATTTTCATCCAGACCTCCCTCTTCCACTTATCCCCTCCATCACTTTTTATTTTCCATACTTCATTTCTTTGTTCTCCCACTTCAGTTCACCTATCAATACAGCTAGCCCTTCTGTTGCAGTTCAGTTCAAGCTATTTCCTTGCTCAGCTTTAGGTCTTATAGTACTCACAACTAACTTTCTTCAAAAATTTTAATACATCAAGGATTGCTCATCTTGAGACTTTTTACTAGTCCGAATTGTCTTCTCTGCAAAGTCACTCATGAATGTTGTCTGTGCCACTCACAGAAGGAATGGGGAGAAAAAATAAATGTGGAACAGCAGCAATAAAAAAACACAAAAATGAGTAATATTACTCATTATTTTGTTAAGCAGCTAGCCTCAATAAAAGATAAAAAAGGGATGTATTATGTACCAGATACTAGTATTCATTCACTCTGTGCCCATATGCAGAAGAGGTCAAAGAAACACAATACAGAGTGGGTGTGCCAGTTCATGCAAGTAACAGCAGATCAACCAGACCGACACCTGGCAGCAAGAAATTCACTGGTGGCATTTTTTTACGTTGCTATCCCATATTCCCAAAGGATATGTGGAAACACTTCTTTTATTTACTGATGCACAATCAAGCAATTTTGCCAGTAGACATGATTGTAGAACAGTTATCCATACAGCTGCAGAAAACTTGTTAATTTTAGCATAATTTACAATGACTGGTAGCATTTATGGGGCATCCCCCCCCCCCAGGGCCCTAGGCAGGCATTTAGGGAGCTAGTGCTAGATCCAGCTCTGTTAAGTATTTACTATCACCTGTTTTGTCTATGATTGCATGAACTTTAATTCGGCTATCAAAGGTGAAATGTGACTACTCAGTGACTGGACTTTGTGATAGTTGGCAGCACTAAGCAAGAGGGACATCTAACATAATGGATCTAATGAGCTGGAGATGATGAGCTGGTTTCTCTCATCCATCAGTCCAACAATCAATTGTTCTGTTCTTCAAAAAAGGTATGTTCTCATACTCAATGGATTTTAGTCATCGCTACCTGCAAACTTGGTTGGCAGAGTATTTTTTTTTACATTATTAATTAAAAATTACAGGACTAGAAATAATTGCAACATGAAACAAACTAGAAAAGAACTGCATCATCTGAAAGATTTAATCTGAGAACACCATATGTACCTGCTCTGCCAAACAGCCAGAACTCCACTTTATTCAATAAGTTGGCACTTATTTTTTCTTTCCAGTTAGCACTTTCTATGGTTCCTTATTAGAGGCATTAGTAATATTATGAATATGTTTAAAATCTAAAATTGTAAAGTAGAAGTAGTAAAAAAGTAGACAAAGGGGTCAGGGTCTGACCATTACAGAATGAGTCAAAGTTGAATCACTAAACAAGGATTAATTTGCAATTTCTCAGATTAATTTATCAGACTATAGCTACAGTAGGAGTCGAAAAGTCTTCTCACATGGTGCACTGTTCCAGATCAGCTAATGCTCTCAGAAGAAAACAAATCCATTTACTTCAGAACAGTACCTTAACAAATGGCTCCAGGATCAGCATTTAAGATTACTCTTTGAGAAAATGATTTTAATAAAATATTTTCAGATGAAGCACTGGGCAGGTTGTTAGAACAACACACTACCAACTCTATTTCAAATAACTTCAGTCTGTGAAAAGATGAAAAAAAAATTCTAAAATAAATTATAAAATTTTAAAGCAGAGACAGGGATAGGAGCCTGAAGAGGTTTGACACACACTGAACTCCATAACTATTCACTTTCTTGGAAGATAGAAATATTTAAATGTACTACTTTTCTTGATTTTCTCAGCAGGGTGCCTATACCACAATTTCCAAAGCAGAATCAGTTCAGCAAGATTAAAGGACACACCACCTGCAAAGTTCCAAGTCAGTTTGCTGGATCAAAAGATTAAAACGTTTATAGTTATTATTTTCTAAGCAGCCTTGGGATGGAAAGCTTAAAGAAAATTGCCAGTTACAGAGATATGAGTCATTGTATTCCCACAGAAATAAGACTAGCATGATTTATGAAGCTATGCTAGGACCAGAAAAGGGAAAAAAAAATTTCAGCTGCATCAGTTGCTTTTAAAAGGTTAGGTACATTTCTGAATCTGTGATTATTTCCTAATTGGAAGTTGGTCTTTATGTATGCATTTAATCTCATTTTGCTATGAATCCAGCATTTTAATCTGCTCCGACAACATTTGCTTTGTCAAGCAGTATGACTGTGGTAGTTATGTAAACCACGGAGTGTTCTACTTCATGCAGTTTGTAGGTTGAAACATTTAACGTCTGACCAGCATCAGTCAAATCACCCTGTCAAACCCCAATGCATGTGAGTGGTATTGGTGGTGTGGGCATGTTAAAACCTACACACTGAAGCTAAACTTTAGCATTTTCATTTGAAATGAACCATCTGACTAAACTGTGCAAGTAAAGGTTTTGTTCTGTTCTATGTGATTGTACAGAAATATAGTTCCATAGGACTCAGAATAGAACTGAGAGCAGTAAACAGTACTATTTTACTTATACACAATAAGATACATTTCTGTCATGGTTTTAATGATATTTTCAGGTGTGAGTGTGCCGTATAGGCCCTAAGTGACAGTGGCAAAAAGTGACACCTTGCCTAGTTCATTTTGTAGAAGCAGAGGCAGATTAAAGGGCACATACACAACAGACAGTAGTGTATATCACTAAATTGTATGGAACATATTTTCCTAATTGACTTTATGTCCACATAGTCATGTTGCAAAATAGTTAATGGTTGCTGTTTATGTCAGCACTATTAGTCAGCATGGATGATGCAGGTGAAGGCAATGATGAGTACATATTTACATAAAATAAGTGAGTTCTGAACCATTAGAATGTATGGAATGAAATCAGCAGGTGTAGTCACAATTCAAAGATATATGAATAAATACTAAGGGAACTTTCATGGAATTTGTGTATGCAGTTTCACCATATCTCTCAATCTCCTAGCACGAATTCTGCACAAAGCCTAAAATAATGGAAGTGGTATCCAAAAAGAGACAGATTTTAAGTATTGCTCTTTCAAACTTAGAAAGTTGCTAGAATAACAGAATGTGTGTTAGCATGCATTTTTCTGAAGCATATAAAGTCTGAAAATCTAATATATGTCATTATTTAGTGACTTCAGGCTGCAGTGACCTGCCAGAAAAACACATATTTTATGAGAAACAGACCAAAATATGAGGCAAAAATCTGGACATTCTGAAAAAATCTGAACAGTTGAGAGATATGAGTTCCACACTGAATTGTTGCAGTCTTGAAGATGAGAGGCAGCCAGAACATGGCAGTTACTCTTAAAAGCTTCAAGAGGATTTACTGGGTTTAAGAGGGCAGCACTCTTCAGAAGTAACTGTAGAAGAACAAAGCAAGTCCTTTTAGAGTACTAGCTCAAGGGAAATGTTAGGATGTGCTTCTTCGGTCACTGGATGGTGAATTCTAATTCAAGATTATATGGAACTGACATTGAGCAATTTTTCTGTGTGCATGAGGAGATAAATTACACGGTAGCAATAATTGGGATCTGTTGCTTTTCTGATCAGTAGACACTTGGGCAGGTTTAAATGAACAGGAAGCCATAACCTAAAACCAAATATTTGTTTGTGTTCTATTTGAAGGGATGTGGGATGAGGACTATGAATAACTGCAGCTATGAATGAACATTTTTGTCAGAATGCTGTAATTTAAAGATGTTAAATCATAAATGTAAAACCAGTGAAAGCAGAAGGCACAAATTTTTGTGGTTTATTTCCTAGACTCACCCCGGCCCTTCATCAGAACCACAACAGGGAGCTTTGTGAGTTTGGTATCAATAAAATTCCAGTTTAAGACCTTACAAAATTTATCAAACTGTAGCAGCACAAAAAAATTGCAGTGTGTGATATTAAAAGTGTAACAGCAATTTAATTTAACTAGTAACAGAAGTGAAACATTAAGAAATAAATATATAAACACACACACACATATACTGTATATATGTATGTATGTGTATATATGGATAACTACATTATTTAAAAATGTGTTTAGACAAATTTCCAAATTCAGATATAATTATTCTGTTGTGAAAATTGCTGTGTGTTAAAGTTTCAGTGGTATCCACTGGGACATACATGCATACACCACAAACAGACACATCTGTGTATGCTTGTCATTCATACAATGATAGAATGACATTCATTGCGTGCTTTCCTTTGAAATGTTAAGTAAGCATTACTGTACATGTTTAGTGTACTGCTTTATTCACTGTTGATAATCTGTAGTACTTATTTATACTACAGCATTAGCACAGTTATTTTTGTTAAACACTGTTCGTTGTCCATTCCTTATGGGGGGGCAATTAATACTTTGCATCAAGTTGAAATAGGACTTACTCCTTATTTTCTTGACCTCATCCTTAGGCTTCCATAGCACTGAGCCAATGTAAGGGCCTAGAAGAGATACATGACATAAGGTATAACTGTTCTCATGGTATCCTTAGGTTCTAGCATCAGCATCACTACAGTTTGTAAAAGTGGAGTGATGTGTGAATGGTTACACTTCAAAACATCTAAAACTCATAAATAGCATCTAAATTCAAAACATCGAGACCACAACATCTAAAACCCCAAACATCTAAAACTCATAACATTGAATTTCATAACATCGAAAATGCTGGATATGGAATAGTGTATCATGAAATGTGCAAATGTTATAGTTTAATCTGTTATTCTTGTGGTATCAGTATGAGATGTAGTTTTTATTTATATAGTTATTATTTATATAGTGTAGGAATTTATACTATTTATGTAGTGTTTATTTTGCTACTCTGTATGTGTTTTTAGGCCATACAGGTAAGTGATATAGACATTCCCCCGGATTTACTAATCTTCCGTGCAGAACTAGCTTAGTTCTGCATGGAAGTGGCCATTTAGGAGCAGGACAGCAGTGTGCCATGCATATTAATGAAGGCATGCTGCCTGAGCTCCTAATCTTACATGGAATGCGTAAGAGTGCAGGGGGCATGTCTGAGAGCAAAGGTATCAGAATATACATGCCCCTGCAATGAAGAACAGCAGAAAGCCCTAAAAGAATGAGCGAGACCGCTCATACATGTCTGCATACCCCCAGCAACATCCTCCCACATGTACAAGAGCAATAGTAAACACAAACAATATACAGATACCTTTTTTTTTATGAAACAGATTAAATTTAACCATAGGTGCACGGGGTTTGCCCATTGCTTAGCTGTGGCTAATGCAGCTTAAATGGCAGAAGCGGATAAAAACGAAGATGTATGCAAATGAAGCAGTATAGCAATAGTGCAGCGGGCAGAGCATTTGCCTTACGAGCAGTCATTCCCGGTTCGAGTCTTACTGCAGCACATTCCATTTTCCATGTCAAATCATGTTATGACCAATATTTTTAGTTGCATAACCTACTAAATAACATATATTTGTGAACTGGAGTACTGCATTAAATGCAGATGTGAGGTGTCAGTGTCATAATGTTGCAAAGTCCACAGATAATTACATGTGCCCCATACAGTATATGTACACAAGAATCAGGGATACAAATGGAAGGCAAAATGTGTAATGAATGATAACTCCATACAGCTTCCAAATCCCCCACCTTCCCAAGAACCATTAGACATTACTGTCTAAATTACTGCAGTGGTAAGCGGGAGTAAGCACTAGTAAGCAAGTGTAAACACTATTAAGCAGTAGTAAGCAGGAGTAAGCATGTGTAAGCACTAGTAAGTGGGTATAAACCTATTTGCACGGGGGTAAGCAATGTGCACACAGGGTAAGCAATATGGAAGCTAACTCTCTGTAAACATCTTTAACTGAAGGCTAGCAGTGCTTACCCTTGTGCAAATCTGCGCAAACCAGCTTACAAGTGCTTAAAAGTGCCTTAATCACTCTGTATCCAAGAGACACTGCTCTGCCCAGGAACAAATAAACAGCCTTGCAGGTCTTGAACCCAGGACACTATACACTATAGTCACAATAGTGAACCACCAAGCCATCACAGCAGTACATAAGAATGAGGTATCACCAAACAAATCCTCACTATAGTAAAATCAAACTGAACATGTGAAAGGAATCAGTATACAATCATATGATCTATAACCTACTACATAATATAAATATGTGAACTGGAGTACAGAAGTAAGCCCAGATGTGAGGTGTAATTGTAATAGAGTGTTGAAGTCCCCTATTAAACACAAGGACCCCATACAGTGTACGTACACATGAATCATGGATACCAAACATATATACAAGATGTAATGAAAAATAAATCAGTGCCAAAAAGCAAATATAATGCCAAGTCAATTTTAAGCAATGCTAAGCATTGCACAGGCCAGCTTAGTAGGTGTAAGCAATGTGTAGGCCAGCTAACTCAATTTTCCCAGTGGTATACCCCTTTAAAGGGAGAGTGTCAAAATTCCCTGCATCTCTCATTATTTTGATTAAGCTGATAGGTCAGGTGATCCTATTGTTTACATTCAGACAACTTTTAGTGTGATGGCTCAGGTTTCAGTACCTTGGGGGAAGGGTAATTTGGACTTAGGAAGTGCTAACAGTTTCCTTTGTGTGTTGCTTTTATTCACAGCCCCATACTGTGAGGAAAGCACTATCACTTCACTTAGAAATATAGTGAAGTACATCTCATATGTGCTATTTCTTTTTTTTCTTTGTATCTAACTTTGCAGGCAGACAGAGCAGTGAATTTTTTAAAATATTTTCTGCAACTAAATGTTCATTGCTTGGGTTTACTGCTGGTGTAAATAGATGCAGTGGGTGCATTTTATGATATGCTATGGAGCAGTGTTGTCCATGTATTTATGCAGCTACTCATTGGGCTGCTTTCTACATGCATACCCTTTTCAGTTTGTTGCTGTGGTGGGTCATGTTGCTGTGGGTTGTATGAAAACTAACACAGAAGTTACAGGAGATATCCTTAGGTTAGCAGTGCATGAAGCATTAGTGCTGATGGTGGAAGAAAAAAAAGAACACTCTTACATTGTAAGCACTCAACAGGTAAGTTAGCTTTCATTACTAGGCATATGGAAAGATAGGCTATTGTTCCTTGCTGACAAAAAAATCACCCCTGGGTTTACTATCATTTTAGCAAACGACATGCTGTCGGCAGTTATGCTGCCGAAAATCAGAATGTCTTTCGCAAAATGAAAAGTGAGTTGGATATTCGAACACACTTATGCGAATGCAGTAGTGCATTCGCGTAAGTGTGTTCGACTATATGTATGAGATCGCAGTACAGTGGGGATAAGAAATTCATCCATATCCCCACTGTAGTGCGATCTCGGAGTTGGAATAAATTAGTAGCAGGGGGTGTGGGGGTGCAGCCCCCCACAAGGGGGTGCAGGGGGGCTTGCCCCCCTGCAAAATTGTAATATGTCGTATAGGAGTTGGATTTACATCAGCTCCTATATGGCTATCATGTCACATTTTTGGTGACAATGTCAACTCAAATGTGTCGATCATTTGGGGCAACATTGTGTATGCTTGAACATAGTGCATGCTTATTTCGAATGGCAAATATTTTGCCGTTCAAACTAACAATAGTAAACCTCACCCCTGGTACTAATTCTGATACATAAGCAGTGCTTCAGGGAGAGGATTTATAACTGGTCATCAATAATACCACATGTTCTGCTTGGGTACTACCCAGACAGAATTTTAATTAACTTATTTGCAAGGATACTTTATGTGGATTTAGTCTCATAGGTTCATAGGTTCATAGGTTAGTACTAGGCTAACTGCCCTTGCGAGCCATTTTAAGCCTAGCCCAATTATCTCTTGTGAGACTCAAACCCTGCACCTTGTGTTTTTAAGGCAAACACCTTAACCATTAGGCCACCCTCCCAACCTCATGTGCTGTAAAACCCGAATTTTCCCCAAGCTGTTTAAACATCACACTGTGAGTCTGCAGAAATTGATTAATTCCTTTCTCTCTTACAGGTAGTTTCAGAATGAGAAGGGTTAAAAGCCACAACTAAGCCCAGAGTTAGCCCCAATAAGCCTTTCCTGTCTAAAGTAACAGAGACAGGAGAAGATAAATGTTTAACTTTCTGCTTATTTTTGACAGGAAAATCCGTAGAAGCAGACCAACCCCAGGGAACAGAGGGCATCATTGGAGCCTGGCTGTCTCTGCTTCTATCCATTTTTTTTAATATATTCTACTTTTCCCTTTTCCCACACTCACTGGTTGTGTATGAGGACAAATCACCTCTTTTCACCATGCCTCCCCATAGGAAGCATCACAAGTGAACCCCACCTTCAGGATGGGAATACCTATCCCTCCCTGCCACTCCATCAGTCGCCCAAGCTACTAATCAAATCTAGGTCATCTGGGCCATAGTTTGGGCTTTATCCCTTTATGCCACTGGAGCAGCTTTATTCAAGATATTCCTGAAACATTTTCATGAGAGGATCCCTCAATAATGCTTCTTTCATTTTGTTCTGTAAGGCCTAATGTATTTTAGATGAAAGTAGACAACAGATTTTGAACCATGTGTATGTGTATCAGAGGGTCTACCTGATAACACTGACATGCCAAAACACCAACAACGAAATAACTGACACGACAAAACCGAAAGTTCAAAAACACGAAACTTCACATGCCCGACAAATCACAATCCCGACAATCAACAAAACAAATAACTTTCCCGAAAAACACACACACAACACAAGCACACCAAAAACCTTACAAACCTACACTAAACCTTACATACACAACTATATATGCACTAACCTTAACCCAAACCCTAACCCTAAGGTCTGTCACTATCGCACACTTACCTTACCCACACCCTAACTCACTTAATCCGCCCCTAACCTTTAAGTCTGTCACTATCACACACTTACCTTACTCGCACCCTAACCCTAATTCACTTAATCCACCCCTAACCCTTAAGTCCATCACTATCGCACACTTACCTTACCCGCACCTTAACCCTAACTCACTTAACCCGCCGCTAAACCTAATATCCATCACTATTGCACACTTACCTCACCCGCACCCTACCCTAACATCCGTCACTATCACACACTTACCTTACCCACACCCTGACCCTAATGTCCGTCTCTATCGCACACTTACCTTAACATGTCAGTGTTCTCAGCGTTGGGATTCTCAACTGTCGATATTCTCTGTTGTCGATCTTCCAGTGTTGGTTATCTCGTTGTTGTTCTTCTCAGCTTTTGGCGTAATCAGGTAGACCCATATCAGAACATCATCAAATTGTATAATGAAGTTTTGAAATTCAGTCATGGCAGCATTGCCTCTCATGAAGACAAGCAGTTAACTACATGAAGGAGCTCAGTGCCCATTTAGATAAATGATTACAGCTGGTAGTCCCTACAAGAACAAAGAAAATTGTGAAATTCAAAACAAACCTCTCTGGTGCTCCTCCAACATAACTAAACTTTACATTAAAAGAAAAAAATGCTTTGTAAATAATATGTCAGATCCAAAAATGTAATATCAAGGATAGTATCATACATATTACTAAAACCATATGCCAGCACTGTAACATAGTGTGAGAAAGACATAATTCCAGCCCAGGTGACTTGAGTCCCATTAGCAGCTTGGGTGCTTGTGGCACTGGTAGACAGGGATAGATGCACCCGTTCCCTGTGGGGGGTATTCGTGTAGGGAGAGGCATGGTCCATAAAAGGGAGTAGCCACTAGATCTGACAGAGGAACCCAGAGGAGGGGAATGATATCAAGGATTAACTCCTAAATTTATGAATGTATTTATTTGTTTGTTTGTTTGTTATACTGGAAAAAACAGTCAATGGCACAACCCTGCCCAGGGGATATTGGTTGGCTCTGTGGCAGCCCCAGGCTTAGAATGGAGCTAGTTTAGGGGCAGTAAAAGAAACTAGTGGACCCATTATTGAACAGGAGCACTAGGGTAACTAGAAAGAATGATGCCGAAGTGGGGAAAGAAATATCACTAAAAACCTAATAACACTTTTAAATCTACTAAAGCAGCCAATGAACATAAGTTAGCAAATGAAGCTAATCTGTCTTTGGTTATGTTAAGAAATTAAGGAAAAACACTTTTAAATCTATTAAAGTAGCTCATGAACACATGTTGTTGTTGTGTCTTTCGGCTTTTCCCAGTTAGGGGTCACCACAGTGGAACTCCGGTCCGCTAATGATTGGCAGTAGATTTTTACATGCCGAGTTGCTGGCCCTGACGCACAACCTTCAATGAAGGTATGCCCATTCACGCATGTCTCCACACAGAAGATGCTCTAGCTGAGAATTGAACAGGACAACTTCTTACTGTGAGGCGAGAATGCTACCGCAGCACCACCACCGCTCATGAACGCATGTTAATAACTGAAATTACAGGAAAATTAAAAATCCTTCTTTAGTTATATTAAGAAACTAAGGAATAACACCCAAAACTGCTCTGAACTTATTCAAAATGGCACTACCTATTCAGACCTAAAATACATTGCCAAAATACTAGCAAACAAATTCATTGCTAGTTTTACCTAGAAACTTCTTACCAAAGTATACATATCGACATTCACTGACTGATGCCAAGAGGGAAAGCCAGGTAAGGGAAAGTGTTAGAGTCACAATGGTGATGGCCACCTGCATACCTCTTCCCTATGGCTGGCACATGCAACACAGAAGCAATACATCTTAGTGATGCCATCTGTGTTGGTGACTTCTATGTAACTTGGGGGAATAGCATTCATAGGATGTTCACTGTTAAACACAGAGGATGCCAGAGGTCCATCTTCTTCCCCCACTTTCTCAACTGTGGGAGATGTGTCTGGTCTCCAATGTTAGCATTGCTGATCGTGACATTTTGTTAATGGATTGTGCATGTGAGCATGGTGTCAAAATCATGGGCCAAAGGTGACCAACTGACATCTAATATATTCTGACCTGTTGTGCTGGAGCCCCTACTAGTGTGGGACATTTGAATGCATACAGATAACATGCCTGTGGCTGTGCTGGATCATAGGTATCACTCTCAACACCACATGTTACACAGTTTGTTACACCTCGATTATTGTACATAGCCTATGGGAATAAACGTACCTTGCAGAGCAGGTTATTGCAGATACATCCCTGATGGCACTCAAGAACATACATGCATATGCTCTCATCTGACTGAATCATTCACACTACTAGGCCACACAGTAAAGGACACCTAGATGAATGATGACCAGATTGCCTATGCATTAAAATGGCCATACTCCTCAAAAGTTGTTCCTGTATACCTGTACACCCTATTGACACCATCACCATTTTTATATGCCTGCACTCCCCGTGCTTACCGGCAGTAGCAGTTTACATACACCTGTACTCCCTGATCAGTAGAAAATATGAAAATCTAATGTCTGACTATGTTGACTGACTGATTTTTCTGGTAAATCATTAAAGATTACAATGCTTTTAGAAGGGAGGGGACAAAAATATGAATCAATAACAGGAACATTCTTCAAATCAGAGACAGTTGAGAGGAATGGTAACAGTCTGTGAAATCACTGCCAGGTGGCAGCAAATGGAGTACACAGTAGCTTGCCCTGCAAATGTGT
The DNA here is from genome assembly GCF_019279795.1 of Protopterus annectens. Lineage (NCBI taxonomy): Eukaryota > Metazoa > Chordata > Ceratodontiformes > Protopteridae > Protopterus > Protopterus annectens. The sequence goes on from NC_056733.1 coordinate 1,321,327,252, forward strand.
CCACTGCTCATATATGGTTGCCTACCAGGAGTTAAAAAAAAAAAAATACCTCATACTCTCACTGATACCCAATGTTGTTCTTTTGTCATCAGCTAGTACATCTGCACTCACCATACTTTGCAGCGGTTTACGTACTCTTACAGTCCCTATACTCACCAGCAGCAGTTTATACTTCTGCAATTCCTATAATTAGCCAACATTTTTGTACACCTGTATACTCTATACTCATCATCAGCTGTTTAAGCACTTCTGTGTACTCTGTACCATATGTTCAGTAAAAATCCTAAAACATTAAGCTGGAAGTAATCCTGTCCTCAAAATTTCAGATATCGGTTTTACATAGAATAAAGTTTAATTACCTGGCAGACTTCTGCAGCATAACATAATACTATTCTAATAAAATCTTTGGTTCATATGCTCTTAGTAAACTTACAGTCAAAGAGGCCATTAAAAACCTCAGCCACATTACTCAATATTAATGATGTGTTTGTCTGATTCCAAACCACCACTGTTAAAACAGCCTTCTTTAAATTGACCCCAACAATATCGAATTACCAGCCTCTGAAACCAGACAAGAAGGCACACTATAGAGTTTCAAAAATATACTGAACAAGAGCTTTTTTAAAGAAGCATCATATTCCTGATGCAAATAAGTTAGTCTAAGCATATATTCCCTGAAGCAGGCAAGAAACTTAATCAAGGGGAGTCAGCAATCCTGTTAAATCGTCTGTCCCACAGCTCTGTTCAACTCATGCTGTAATTTGTAAATAAAACGTTTACTATTCTCTCTCTGTAGTAGACCTGAGTGAAATGGGGAGCAAGCTTCACACCCTGCTGCACCCCTTGCTTCATATGACATCTACCATGGTTGTAAAGCCTTAGGAAGGTTTGGATTTTTTGCTGAAATATATGCCAATCGATTGAAACTACAGACTGTATGAATGCAGATGCAGAGGTGTTAATACTGACTTTGGGAACCAATTCATTTAGGATGCAGAAGACAACTGGTATATGACTTGGGACCTTGTCAGTGCATATGCTTGGTTACAATCCAGGTATGGGGTCCAAATGGAGAGATGATAACTCAGCAAGTAAGAGAGTAGTATTGCTGAAAATGAATCCATCCTCAAGTTTTGGTGAGTACCTTCATGAGGTGGACCCTGTTTTTCACAAAATCAAGAGGACCCTGATATATGGACTGTATTTTATATAGCATATTTCATGGGCAGAAATGAGTTGAAAAATAAAAAAAAGATACTTGGGTGCACAAGACCCAGGATAAAAAGTGCAAAATCCTGGTGCCAGGACTGGAAAAAATGACAGTGTAGAATCCTCAAGATACGGAAACATTCCTACAATGGGGTTAGACCATGCTCAGGGGGAGGATGGCCCCCTGTTGTAGAAGGAAGTAGTAGTCCACAAAAAAATCACAAAAACTGATAGGCTAGAAAAAAGTCATAAAGACAATAGAGTGGACTATTGAGGATAAGAAAGAAATCATGTATTGTTACTATTATGCAAGAATCCCAGAATTTCCAGACAGAAGATATATGAAAAGGTTAAGAGAGAAATTAGAGGAAAGAAACCTACTTCCACAAGAAAAACTGTCAGAAGCTTCAAATGCAAATTTGTGTTCATTAATACAACAGTTCCATGAAAAACACTATACAGACGAAGAAACCTTGGGCCGTTTGGAAAAAAGAAGTGACTGAGGAAGTGTGAAAATATAAAGAGCAAAATCTAGAGACTTTTGAAAGGTATAAAAGGTGATATGGACATGGGAAAGAAACAGAGATCTCATATGGTGCAGTATTTAGGCAAAGGAGAAAGCCAAAATAATGAAAACAAAAAAGGCAGCCCCAAAGATATTTGAAGAGAAATACAGGCAAAGGCATCCAGATATGGAATATTTCACAATAAAAAATAAAATCAAAAAGAGAGAACAAAGAATATAAGATTAGTCGAGTAGAAGTTAAAAAACAGAAGCTGAAGTTATGGAATACTAACAAAATGAAGGATTTAGTGTGGAAAGTCTAACACAGGTTATATCACAGCAAGATGGAACAACGACTTCCCAAAGAAAGGAGAAACAGGAGGAAAAAGAGATTTAATATGTTGCAATATTTATGCAAAGGAGAAAGCAAAACAAATCAATACAAAAAGAGCAGCACCATATATATTTGAGGAGAAATGCAGGCAGAGGCATCAGAACATGGAAAGGATTAATAATGGAGAAGATAAAGAAACAGAAACTGAGGTTATGGATTACCTGCGAAGTGAAGAATTTACTGTACTAAATTTAATTCAGATAACATCACAGCAGGATAGAGCAATGAGAACCCAAATTAAGGAGGAACCAGTGGAGCGGGAAGCCTTTGATCAGTTGCCATATGAAGGTACTTTGGAGCCTTCCATAGGAAACCAGTACAAACATTCAATTGGCATTGGACAGGAAGGGAAGGAAAAGTAAACTATGGCAACTCTGACACAGTCAATGTGGTGGAGAGATAGGCCAGTGAGTTCCTATATGAAACAGCAACGGATGACACAGGATGAAACTGAAGAGAACATCACCGGAAGATGTTCTGGAACTTTCTATATAGAATGCCTGTAGGAAATGGAGAACAAAGAATGTGTCCTCAGTTTAGAAGAAATGATTTAAGAGAAGAGTTGGTTGATTTAATAGAGATGGATGGACATATTAAAATCAATGAAAGAAATAGACTACAGAAGCTCAATAAAACCCAAATAATTAGAAGTTTGATAAAACAAATGAACACAGTAATTAGGACCGCCCATAGAGATTGATGTGATATAACATAAGTAAATAACATATATTACTATGCAGATAAATTACTAATAGATAAAGTCTTACCACAAGAACACAGGGCATTAAGGGAAATGAAGGGGAAAAATTGAATATCATCATGGAGGGATCAACAAAAATACTCAGAAAGATAGACATGATAAAAGCAGCATGCAGTATTATAATAGATCAGGATCTATTGTGCACTACCATGGACAATAAACTAAAACTAAACAAACAACGCCAGAAGTCTAAACCTCAAGATGCACGCACTCAAAACTCTCCTTAGCATGGAGAACATTGATATCTGTGCAGTAACAGAAACCTGGTTCAAGGCTCCCGAGAGCACCCCAGCACTACCAGGTTATACCTCATACCATGCTTTTCAGCCCCAAAACTTGGACCGAACCACAAAAGGAGGGGGAGTATCAATATTCGTCAAAGATACCCACACCTCCAGGTTGGTGGCACAGCATGAAACATCAGAGACCATCCATGTGCAACTAACAGTGGGTAAAACTGCCTTCCAGTTTATAGCCTACTACAGACCACCCTCTCAAACCCAGGAACCCCACTCGGCCATCCTGAGAACACTGGAAAATATGAAGGTCTCTCCAAACACCATTATATTGGGCGACTTCAACTACCCAAACATAGACTGGGAGCATTACTCTAGCTCCAACACCCTAGCCCAAAGGTTCCTAGAATTTATAAACTGAAATGTTATGGAACAACTTGTTACCACTCCCACAAGAGGGGAAAACATACTGGACCTGATCATCACCAACATGGGGACTCTATGCTCCAGACCAGAAGTGTATCCCTCACTGCTAAGATCAGACCATAAACTAATCCCACTGGATATTCACATCCCGACCCCACCCCCTGCCCAGAAAACCACAGTGAAAAACTTCTCTAAAGCAAATTTCACACTCCTCAAAACCGAGGTGGAATCCTTCAAAGCCCCCCGGGCCTGTGGAGAATATGGCCCAGACCACAGAATCCTTTATAAATGCATTCTATGAACACCTTCAGGAATGCATGGATCATGCAATCCCAAATAAAACCAAGACCCAATCCTCCAAAGGCAGACGTCCTGTCTGGTGGACCCCAGCCATAAACAAACTATACAATAGAAGGAGGAAGCTACTACATGATAGAGCAAAATCCCAAAAAGGGAAGGCATCTCTGATCAGTATTAGCAAAAAACTACGGGCACTCATAAAATCGTCTAAGGCCAGCTTAGAGAGAAAAATTGCACAGGACACTAAGGATAATCACAAGGCTTTCTTTAGTTATGTTAGGAACCTGGGTGGGAATTCCCAGATATGCTCAGAATTAGTCCAAAATGACAAAAAATACACTGAACCCACAGACATTGCCAACATCCTAGCTGAGAGGTTCAGTGCAAACTTCTCCTGCCCCTCCCCACCAAAAGGGCGAATATCTGTCCCAGCAGAGTGCTGCCCTCCCTGACATTTCAGATGCTCAGGTAAGAGCCGCCCTCTCCAAAGCAAAAAACACAGCATCAATGGGATCAGACGGTGTCCCGGGCTGCATCCTACATGAACTCCAAGAAGAGCTAAACCCAAACATAAAACTACTGTTCAATCTCAGCCTTACTACAGGATATGTACCCAAAGAGTGGCGTACAGCAACAGTGGTCTCTCTCCACAAAGGTGGTGCCTCAACGGATCCTGGAAACTATCACCCCATAAGCCTGACTAGCTTGGTTGGCAAAGCTATGGAAAGGATCATCATGGACCTCATAAATAAAGATATTGGGGACCTACAGACACTGGATCCTACCCAGTTCGGCTTTGTTAAGGGCAGATCCTGCCTCTTAAACCTGGTCGATTTCTTTGAAACAGTCACCAAGGCCATTGACGAGGGGAAGGTGGTCCACACAGCCTACCTGGACCTCGCAAAAACCTTCGATACAATACCCCACTCTGGCATTATAGATAAGCTCACCAGCTTAAATATAAACCCCTATGTCACTAGATGGGTTGCAAACTAGCTCAAGGACAGAACCCACATGTTTAGAATTGCTGGAGCCATGTCAGACTCCAAACCAGTTACAAGTGGCATCCCACAAGGCTCAGTCCTGGGACCTCTCTTGTTCTGTATATATTTCTCAGAGGTACAGGCAAACATGGAAGGACTGTGGCTGACCAAGTTCGCAGATGACTGCAAACTGGGCACCATAATCGACTCTCCAGCCGACACAAGCATCCTCCAAAAGGGCCTCATGGAAACAGACAACTGGCGCCAGAGCCATGGCCTTAAGCTAAATGCCAAAAAGTGTATAGTCATCCCCTTTGGCAAAAACCAAGTGCCCACAAATTACCACATAGGTGGTAATCCATTAAGTACAGAAGAAGTAATTAGGGACCTGGGGACTCAAGTTGATAGCAATCTCTCATTTGACAACCACGTGGCCAAAGTGGTTAGAAAAACATTTTATATAGCCCACCTAATCATGAAGGGATTCACATCTAGATCAGGGGAGGTCATCGTGCCTCTTTACTCATCCCTCATCAGGCCCATAATTGAGTACAATGCCCCTTTTGGGATGTACCTTACCAGACATCTGCAGCAACTGGAAAGACCCCAAAAGTACCTCATCAAGAGGATCAAAGGGCTCAAACAGATGCCATATGCTGCCCGGTTAAAGAAACTCCAGCTCTACTCAGTGGCATACCGCCTGCTCAGAGGCTATCTGTGCCTGATGTATAAAGCCATGTCAAACCCAGAATTAATGGACATGCCGCACCTCAGAAAATCCAAATCCCATCGAGCTACGCGCTCGAGAGACTTGAACCTCAGCACTGAAATAAATAGGACATGCTGGAGGGACAGATTCATAACCTAGAGGCTCCCTTCACTCTGGAATAAAATCCCAGTCCAAGTTAGGCAAAGTCCCTCATTGACTCTCTTCAAGAGGAATCTTGATGAGTGGATGGGAGATCATAGGTTTACCCTGGGTATCACTTCTGTGTCACTGTTAGACAGAGGCACAGTATACTAACCTCGAAAAAGGGCATAGCAAAATTAATTTAAAATGGGTGGCAAAAGCCAAACACACTCTGGCTAGGCTTATAAATGCCCCAGGGCAGATAGCCTAGTATGAACCTATGAACCTATAAACACTAAAATTATCATCACAGTCAGAAAAACTTAAGTTATGTACCTAAATATAAAGGAAAATTACAAAATAGTTTATTGATGATGCAAAAAAACATTTTATAGAGACTTGGGGAAACAAGGCAAAAGGAATTGAAACACCACCAAAAAAGAAGAAATAGATACATTTTGGAGCAATATCAATGACGATCCTGTGGAAAATAAAGATGCTAAATGGATAGAAGAAGTAAAAGAAATAATAAGAAGTTCAAATGTACAGGATATGAAATGGGATGAAGTAACAGTCAGAGAGATTAAAACAAAGTAAAAAAAAAAAACCCTCCAAATTGGAAAATTCCCAGGCACAAATGCAGTACCTAACTTCTGGCTAAAAATATTAATATCTTTTCATGAAGATTTAGCCTTCAGTCAGAACTATTTATATGCACCCTGACACGAGCCTGGTAACAACAGGAAAAATAATGCTCCTACTTAAGAGCGAACCTGCAAGCTATCCTAAAAATTATAGACCGACAACTTGCCATCCGACATATAAAGTATGCACTGGAAATGATGCCAGTAGTTTATAGTAAACTCAACCATGGCAGTAGAACAAAAGGGTAATAAAAGAAAGTCTTATGGAGCAACGGATGATTTGTTGTTAAATAAAGCCATAATGGAGAACTGTAAAAAGGGGAAGAATCTAAGAATGATTGGATAGACTACAAAAAGCATTTGACAGTATCGCACATTCATCGGTAAAAGAGTGTTTAAAATGTATAAGATACACCCTACACTGATTTGATTACATTACAGTGACCATGAAGCAGTGGCAAACCACTCTACAGTTAAGCCATGATAAAGGACAAATTATTATTGCAAGGATGCAAATTTAAAGGGGGATATTCCAGGGTGATTCTCTGTCACCACTGCTGTTTTGTCTTGCCCTTAACCATTAAGCTGCCTGCTTAACAGATTAGATCATGGCTACAATTTGTCTCTCAGAAAACAACAAAGTGTAAAGATGTTTCATCTTTTTGTAGATGATTTAAAACTGTATAGTTAACCAGATAAGTAACTGAAAGTAAAATTGCAGGTGGTCAAAACCTTTTCAGATGATACAAGAATGTCATTTGGTCCTGATAAATGTGCAAAAGCAACCTTTAAAGCAAAACAGCTACAGTATCAAGAAAACATCGCTTTGGAACAAGAATGCGAAATAAAAGAACGTGGGCAAGAGAGAGTGTATAAATATTTGGGAACTGATGAAGGATCAACAATAAAACATGAACACATGTGAATAAAACTTAGTAAGGAATATCATGGAAGACTTTAATACTGAAAAAGCACTGACATCTTGGAATAAAGTTCAAGTTATAAACCAATTTGTTATTCTTGTCCTAACTTACAGTTTTGGAGTGACTGACTGACCCTAAAAGATGTTGAATTGGCTGTAAAGGAAAACCAGAAGGATGCTTCATGCTTAATGATTTCTAAAAATCAGTGTAAACCAAGACTATATATTCCCCATTCTGAAGGAGGTATGGGCCTCCTCAAAACTGATTACATGTATAGATCTGCAACTGTACTACTGCACATACATCTGCTGATCCTACAAGACCCAAATGTAGTGAAAGTTTTAAAACGTGAGGAGAATAAGTCTAAGATGACATCCCTGTTTAATTTAGCAGAAGTATATAGGTGTCAAGCATGAATGGAAACCAGACCAGAAGTATATAAAAGTCAGGCAGCAACTGAATGTGCCAAAAAAAACAAAGGAAAGAATACAAAGTGAAGGATCAGACGAGAAGGCAAGAAATGTGGAAAATGCATAAATAGAATTGCAAGTATAGAAAACTCTTAGAACAACCGCATGTTGATCAGGATCAAATGCAGGAATAATTACGGAAAGGTGAATTTAAGCCAAAAGATGAAAGGTTAATATTGGAGGCCCAAGACAGTGGACTACAAACACGTTGATTTACAAAGTCCATTGAACATGTGGTAGAAACAGACAAGTGTAGGTTTTGTAAAACTGAATTGGAAACAGTCGCGCACCTCATTGCTGGTTGTGACATACACACTGGCAGAAGGACTGTATACTGAAAGGCAAATTTGGCAAGACTGTTGCATTGGGGATTCTGCAAAAATTATGGTATTGAAGTGTCTGAAAAGACACTGGAAACGTGAGCCTCAAAGCATTATAGAAAATGAAGTTTATATCACCCACTATCAACAGTTCAAAAAACAGTTGCGAGAAAACCAGCTATAGTAGTCCATAAAAAGAAGACAAACATAGCATTGATCACTGAAATTGCTACACCCAGTGACAATAGTGTCTTATGTAGAGAGAGACAGAGACAAAGTCATAAAATACCAGGATTTGCAGACAGAAATGAGGGCAATGTGGAAGAATGATACCCAGACAGTTCCAGTAGTAGTAGGAGCAATGGGGCTTATAAAAAAAAAGAATTGACAAACATACCTAGATATGGTAACAATACATGTAACTCCATATGAATTGCAGGAGGAGTCATTACAGGACACACTGCAGGTGCTGTGAAGAGCACTTCTGGCTACCATCAAAGATTGAAACAATACTAATTCATGAACTTTAGTCATACCATTCCCATCATGGTATTAGAAACCCAAAAGACTTGGAGAAATTAAAAAACAGGAAATATAGAAACCCTCCTACAGGCTTATCTCTGTGCATGAAGTAGGCACTGATGTATCTGGAGGATTGATGTCCCAGTGGAACCCTACTCACTGTTATTCTAAGGTTATGAAATCTAGCTGGGTATGTTCATGCCCAAACACCCAAAACCACTTACCCATCTCTTTGTGATATCTGCTATAACAATGCCACCCCCTCATCAAAAGTGCTTCAAGTTCCCCTCACCTTTTTCTCAGCCTCCTAACATTACAAAAGCATAATATTCCACAGCCTTTAACCATTTCAACTTTTCCTCGTAACTTTTCTGTCATATATTGATCCTGTCTCCTACAAATCAATACTTCTTTCTTGATCAATGCACCCATTTTCATCTGTTAACCAGTTCTTGCTCTTTCCCCCTTTCCAGTCATTTAAAGACACCAGGCCTCTAATGTGTCTCTACAGCCTAGATTTCAACAAGGATGACAAAAAGTCTATGTGTATTTATCCACAGGTTCACATGACCTAAACTATTATTTATCAAGGCTATTTTGTTGGCATTATTATTGCAATTGCTGTTTTGCTGTTGTTATTGCTATTGTTAATTTGTTAGTGGTTTAAATCTGTTGTGCACACGGCCTCTTTTCAGGATCAAGCCAGGAACAATATGGATGCCCATTAATCCCCTCCCTAATAGATTTAATGGAAAGTAAAGTTTGCTGATATAAAGGACATGGGTCCCAAAGCATGAGCATTTCATTATAAAAGGTGGTGTGACCATAGATGGCCTTAGGCATAGGCCAATTAGGCAGCCACCTAGGGCAACGCTCTAGCAGAGGTGCTTTCCCAATAATCTGGACAGTGTAGGTAGACCAGGATGGAGGCACTGGGTGGTGTGGTGGGGGTGTGGTGCAGCCCTTTTGCCTAGGGCACCAGTTGAACAAAGGCCAGGCCTGAGTGTGACTACCCTATTCACAAACCAGTTTGGGTGGTGGTACATGTAGTACAATTCTGTTTAATATATATAGAAGCCATTCAAGCCACAATTACTCATTGCTTCAGTTATACTAGTTGTTAATTCAGTTCCATAAAACAATGACACATCAATTTAACATGAGTTTCTTACAGTAAATAAAAATGAAGAATTATTAAAATAAGATAATGCAGATGGCACAGTGAACAAGAGTATTTGAATATTATTTGAATAAAATGTGTATTTATGTAGGTAAACTAAGATAAAAATTCACATAGTGATAAATCAAATCAGGTTAGCTATAACACCTAAATATGCAAGTTTGGTTTTCTTATCTCAGAGAAGGAAACATATTTGGAATGCATACCTCCATACATTTAATAAGTAAATTAGCCGTGTTTCCATTTCCTTAGCTTAGCCACAATATCATCAGATGGGAGTAAACCACTACAAAAGTGCTATGGAGTAAAATGATAATTATTTTTCTTTGGTATATATATATATATATATATATATATATATAATTTTTTTTTAATGGAAGCTAGTCCCTGTGCTAATGTTTCAAATGTGCTGTTAGTATATGTAAATAGTGTTGGAGGAAAATTTTATACCCAAAATATTACATTTTCAAAAAATATCTAGATAACTACTTCATTTTTTTTTTGGGGGGGGTCCCTTACTCTTAAAATGTGGGGTTTGTTGTCGGTCATTGGGGAATGAATTAATTGAATAATGACATACATACATACATACAGTTTTTGTTTCCTTCAGAAAATGCATGCTAAAACAAACCCTGTTATTCTAGCAGCTTTGTAATTTTATAATAGCAATACTTAAAATCTGTTTGAGCTACGAGTTAGAGAGGTATGCAAACCTCTGAATTGCTGCTACAGGTCGATTGATCTTACTCCCCACCCTCAAACACAGTTGTGGTTCAGAAAATGCTAAACACAATTCCCGTTATTCAATACACTTTACAATTTTTAGGCTTTATCCATATTTCTTCAGCTACGAGGTCAAGAGGTATGCAACTCTCCAAATTGCAGCTGCCACTGGTCTAGCAATCTGACTCACTGTCTCACACAGACACACACACACACACACACACACACACACACACACACACACACACACACACGCACACACACACACACACACACACACACACACGTGTGCTCGCGCATGTGCACACACACTTCTTCCATGCAAGCAAGCACACATACGCTCACACATGCAGGCAGAAACAAACACATACACACTTTTCTTTATGTTTCTTTTACTTTTATACTTGCTAAACAGCAAAAGCATTGCTGATATTGATCTGGTTCTCAATCTCATGCAAGCATACACTGACACGCACAAATGTGCATGCATACCTTTCAGTTTTTTTTACACTCGCTAAACAGCAAAAGGCTGCTTAGAAAGCGCAAAATAATGGCAGACTTTAGCTTTCAGTCCAAGATCCACGGCAGCACTGTGGAATCAATTTTGAGCAGGTAATTAGCCAGAATACCACATATAAACTTAAAAATCTTGACAGTTCTGGACAGTTGAGTGGTATGCTAGCAATCATGTAAAGCAATGTAGAGCAGCCTATCTGTCACAAGAGGAGGGGTTTCCAGCTCTGAAATTAACCTTATTGGCCATTTTGGGCTAATTTCTACCCCTTTCCGCTTTCTGAGTTAAAAACCCGTGTTTGCGCGGGTCTGCGCTTCTTAGCTTGGCGGATCCTGTTTGGGAGTCCTGCAGACTACTACAGCACCAGGAATGAGAAAGAGAGACTTTTTTGCTGATCTAAGTACCTTTTTGCCTTTCTATTAACTGTTTTAACTTAATTGCACTTTAAAAAGCTGTTTGTATTGCGGTTCTGTTGTATTTCTGCTGCATTCTACTGTTAAATTATTCTACTGTGTGTGCACTTGATTTATTTTCTTAAAAGTTAAAATTTAAACTGCATTTAGAACTGTAGGCATCTCACTCAAGTGTGACAGCCTTTTCTGTGCATTTCTACTGTTTAAATTGCTCTTTGCTGTTTAATGCCTACAAAAAACGAAAACAAAAAAACAAAAAAATACTATCTGTACTGCTCATTTCTCGCCTTTTCCTTTACTAGAATAGTCCGGATCCCAGATCTGCTGGTGTCAGGACTTTAGTCTGTGTTTCTGAGTGGTCCAGACCTTGTTGTGGTAATGGGAGGTCTTTCTTTTTATCAGTGAGAGTGGTAAGCATTAGAGCAGCCTATCTGTCACAAAAGGAGTGGTTTCCAGCTCTGAATATAACCTTATTGGCCGTTTTGGGCTAATTTCTATCCCTTTCAACTTTCTGAGTTAAAAACCCATGTTTGAGCGGGTTTGCACATCGCACAGCACCTCTTAGCTAGGCTTAAACTATTCCTGGTGCCATAAAGTCTGCTCTTCAGTTTTTCCCTTAGAACTAGACAGATTCTTAATTTTAGCACTTGAATCTGCTTTTTCTTGCTCAGCACTGGTTCAGAACTGTTGTAAGCACTAAAACTACAAATTAGTACAGCGCTCAGCCTACCTCACTACTTAGTGGTTAACAGTTTTTTTTGTACCTATTTTCCTCAAGTTACTTCCAGGAAAACAGCTCTAGTACTTACTTCCCTCACTTGTCTAGAGGAAAATAGTGATTACCCAGGCATGTCCAAGGGACAGCTTCTGGTGTTCTCTGCTGTCTACCTGATGAACCTGGGCATCTTGGGGCAATGTGATTACCCAGGCATGTCCAAGGGACAGCTTCTGGTGTTCTCTGCTGTCTACCTGATGAAACTGGGCATCTTGGGGCAATGTGATTACCCAGGCATGTCCAAGGGACAGCTTCCGGTGTTCTCTGCTGTCTACCTGATGAACCTGGGCATCTTGGGGCAATGTGATTACCCAGGCATGTCCAAGGGACAGCTTCTGGTGTTCTCTGCTGTCTACCTGAAACTGGGCATCTTGGGGCAATGTGATTACCCAGGCATGTCCAAGGGACAGCTTCCGGTGTTCTCTGCTGTCTATCTGATGAACCTGGGCAGCTTGGGGCAATGTGATTACCCAGGCATGTCCAAGGGACAGCTTCCGGTGTTCTCTGCTGTCTACCTGATGAACCTGGGCATCTTGGGGCAATGTGATTACCCAGGCATGTCTAAGGGACAGCTTCCGGTGTTCTCTGCTGTCTACCTGATGAACCTGGGCATCTTGGGGCAATGTGATTACCCAGGCATGTCCAAGGGACAGCTTCCGGTGTTCTCTGCTGTCTATCTGATGAACTTGGGCATCTTGGGGCAATGTAATTACCCAGGCATGTCCAAGGGACAGCTCCCGCTGTTCTCTCCTGTCTACTTGATGAACCTGGGCATCTTGGGGCAATGTGATTACCCAGGCATGTCCAAGGGATAGCTTCCGGTGTTCTCTGCTGTCTATCTGATGAACTTGGGCATCTTGGGGCAATGTGATTACCCAGGCATGTCCAAGGGACAGCTTCCGGTGTTCTCTGCTGTCTATCTGATGTACTTGGGCATCTTGGGGCAATGTGATTACCCAGGCATGTCCAAGGGGCAGCTTCCGGTGTTCTCTGCTGTCTATCTGATGAACTTGGGCATCTTGGGGCAATGTGATTACCCAGGCATGTCCAAGGGACAGCTTCCGGTGTTCTCTGCTGTCTATCTGATGAACTTGGGCATCTTGGGGCAATGTGATTACCCAGGCATTTCCAAGGGACAGCTCCCGCTGTTCTCCCCTGTATACTTGATGAACCTGGGCATCTTGGGGAAATGTGATTACCCAGGCATGTCCAAGGGACAGCTTCCGGTGTTCTCTCCTGTCTACCTGATGAACCTGGGCATCTTGGGGCAATGTGATTACCCAGGCATGTCCAAGGGACAGCTCCCGCTGTTCTCTCCTGTCTACTTGATGAACCTGGGCATTTTGGGGCAATGTGATTACCCAGGCATGTCCAAGGGACAGCTTCCGGTGTTCTCTGCTGTCTATCTGATGAACTTGGGCATCTTGGGGCAATGTGATTACCCAGGCATGTCCAAGGGACAGCTTCCGGTGTTCTCTGATGTCTATCTGATGAACTTGGGCATCTTGGGGCAATGTGATTACCCAGGCATGTCCAAGGGACAGCTCCCGCTGTTCTCCCCTGTATACTTGATGAACCTGGGCATCTTGGGGCAATGTGATTACCCAGGCATGTCCAAGGGACAGCTTCCGGTGTTCTCTGCTGTCTATCTGATGAACTTGGGCATCTTGGGGCAATGTGATTACCCAGGCATGTCCAAGGGACAGCTTCCAGTGTTCTCTGCTGTCTATCTGATGAACTTGGGCATCTTGGGGCAATGTGATTACCCAGGCATGTCCAAGGGACAGCTCCCGCTGTTCTCTCCTGTCTACTTGATGAACCTGGGCATCTTGGGGCAATGTGATTACCCAGGCATGTCCAAGTGACAGCTTCCGGTGTTCTCTGCTGTCTATCTGATGAACTTGGGCATCTTGGGGCAATGTGATTACCCAGGCATGTCCAAGGGACAGCTCCCGCTGTTCTCTCCTGTCTACTTGATGAACCTGGGCATCTTGGGGCAATGTGATTACCCAGGCATGTCCAAGGGACAGCTCCCGCTGTTCTCTCTTGTCTACTTGATGAACCTGGGCATCTTGGGGCAATGTGATTACCCAGGCTTGTCCAAGGGACAGCTCCCACTGTTCTCTCCTGTCTACTTGATGAACCTGGGCATCTTGGGGCAATGTGATTACCCAGGCATGTCCAAGGGACAGCTCCCGCTGTTCTCTCCTGTCTACTTGATGAACCTGGGCATCTTGGGGGGCAATGTGATTACCCAGGCATGTCCAAGGGACAGCTCCTGCTGTTCTCCCCTGTATACTTGATGAACCTGGGCATCTTGGGGCAATGTGATTACCCCAGGCATGTCCAAGGGACAGCTTCCGGTGTTCTCTCCTGTCTACCTGATGAACCTGGGTATCTTGGGGCAATGTGATTACCCAGGCATGTCCAAGGGACAGCTCCTGGTGTTCTCTCCTGTCTACCTAATGAACCTGGGCATTTTTGGGCAATGTGATTACCCAGGCATGTCCAAGGGACAGCTCCCGGTGGTCTTTCCTGTCTACCTGATGAACCTGGGCATCTTGGGGCAATGTGATTACCCAGGCATGTCCAAGGGACAGCTCCCAGTGGTCTCTCCTGTCTACCTGATGAACCTGGGCATCTTGGGGCAATGTGATTACCCAGGCATGTCCAAGGGACAGCTCCCGGTGTTCTCTCCTGTCTACCTGATGAATCTGGGCATCTTGGGGCAATGTAGCAATTGCCTCATGTACACTGACAACCCTCTCCTCCTACCACCCAACACTACAACCTGTGAGAGATGCATTTATCTTGCCAAACTGGAGGCAAAACTCTCTCATCCCAAGACTGAACTTCTCAGTCAGTAGGATAAGGTAAACACTTGCACCACACCACACTCATCACATAGTCCCACTATACCTACACCACCAAAACCCACACATAAATACACAAAAACATTTTCAGAGGCTCTCAATAATAATCTGCCCAAGCAACAGAGACCTTCAAAGCAGAAACGCAAGCAACCTCCACCCCTCAACACAACCAAAAGACACATAACCCACAGACTCAATGTGCCACTCAACCACAGCTCATAAGGCAAAACAATGTACCCAACACACTAGTCATAGGTGACTCTATAGTCAGGCACACTGATGTTCCACTCACCAGAGTAGACAAGGAGAAGTTTACTGTAAGCTGCCTGTCGGGTGCCAGGATCCACCACATAACCCATGCACTCAGGTCACTCCACAACAAGTACAAATATGACTCTGTCATTGTCCATGTTGGTGTGAATGACCTGAGACGTACCTCCCTGGACTACATGAAAAGAGACATGGAAGAGCTCTCCAATCTTGTATTCCAGGCAGGTATGACCCTAGCCCTGAGTAGCATCCTACCTTTGCCCAGAATTATACCATAGTACAAGAACAAAATGATTGACTTGAACAATTGGCTAAGCTTCAGGTGTCATTCTAAGGGGATCCAGTATCTGTCTGCCTGGGACGACATGGTCGACAGGCCACGATGCTTTGCCAGAGATGGCCTGCACCTGTCGCCCTTGGGATTCTGGATACTGGCTAAGGCTTTTTCTGCCTCTATAGTGCCTTTTTTTGGCAAGGTCTAAATGACAAACCCACCACTGTAGCAGGTACAGGCAAATAAAAACTGAGGGTAAGGCTACTCAATGCTAGAAGTCTAAACCTCAAAATGCACTCACTCGAGGCACTCCTCAAAATGGAGAACATCAATATCTGTGCTGTGACTGAAACCTGGTTCAAAGCTCCATAGAGCATCCCTGCATTACCAGGCTATAACTCATACCATATCTTTCGGCCATCTAACCTGGACCAGAACACCAAAGGCAGAGTTGTGTCCATATTCATTAAGGATATCCACACCTCCAGGCTAGTTGTCCAACATAATGCATCTGAAATTATCCAAGTGCAACTAACTCTGGGCAAAACTGCAATCCAGATTGTAGCTTGCTACAGATCCCTCACCATGCCCCAGGACTCCCACTCCTCTTTTCTTGACATACTGGAAAATATTAGTTTCCAACCAAACACCCTAATAATGGGAGATTTCAACTACCCCATCATTAACTGGGAAAACTGCTCATGTACCAATGCCTTCGCTCAATGCTTTCTGGAATTCATAAACTCCAATGCCCTGGATCAACTTATCCACACCCCCCCACCAGGGGCAACAATATCCTATACCTAGTCATTACCAACATAAGTGACAACAGAAGGAAGAATCTGTTATAGAAGAGAGTAAAATCCCACGAGTGGAGGAGCTCCCTGATCAGCCTCAGTAAGAAGCTGAGATCCCTTATAAGATGCTCCAAAGCTAGCTATGAAAACAAGATTGCCTCTGATTCTAAGGACAACCACAAAGCATTCTATAGCTATGTCAAGAATCTCAATGGCAACACCTAGGTCTGCTCTAAGCTACAGCACAATGGCATGAAAATTACAGAACCAAGTGATGTCGCCAACATCCTGGCAGATCAGTGCTAACTTCACCCCCCTCTCACCCCCTAAAGGGCCCATATCTCTGCCAGATGAATGCAGAGCCCCTGCAATCACAACTGCTCAGGTAAAAACTGCACTTTCCAAAGCCAAGAACACAGCTTCCATGGGACTGGACAACATCCCAGGCTGCATTGTACTCAAACTTCAGAACAAACTGGCCCTCCACCTAAGCACCATGTTCAATCATAGCCTCATGTCAGGCTTTGTACCTACTGAATGGTGCACAGCAACAGTTATACCACTCCACAAAAGGGGAGCCACCATGGACCCCAGGAATTATTGCCCTATTAGCCTGATGAGCCTGGTCTGCAACGCCATGGAGCGCATCATCATAGAACTCATAAACAAAGACATAGGTAACCTCCAAACCCTGGACCCCACCCTGTTTGGGTTTGTGAAAGGCAGATCATGCCTCCTGAATCTGACTGACTTCTTTGAAACAGTCACCAAAGCTGTAGATGAGGGAAAGGCAGTTCACACAGCCTATCTTGACCTCGCCAAGGCTTTCGACACCATCCCCCATTCTGGAATTATAGATAAACTCACTAAACTGGGCATAAATCCATATGTCACAAGATGAGTTGCCAACTGTCTCACTGACAGAACCCACACTGTAAAAGTTGCAGACTACAAATATGACTTCAAACCAGTGACAAGTGGAGTACCTCAGGGTTCAGTCCTGGGTCCTCTCCTGTTTGGTATCTACTTCTCTGAAGTAAGGGATAACACAGAGGGCCTCTGACTGATGAAGTTCGCAGATGACTGCAAACTAGGTGCCATAGTCGAGTCCCCAAATGATGTGGACATCCTACAGAAGGGCCTCACTGGGAAAGATGCCTGGTGTTAGAGCCATGACCTCAAGCTAAATGCCAAAAAGTGCATTGTCATCCCTTTTGGTAAAAACTCTGTTCCCATGAACTACCACATAGGCGGAAGTCCTCTTAATGCCAAAGGTGTGATGAGAAACCTTGGGACAAAGGTGGACAGTAGTCTCTCCTTTGATAATGACATCGCCACAGTAGTCAGGAAATCCTTCTACATGACACACCTCATCACAAAATGGTTCTCATCCAGGAAAAAAAGAGGTCACTGTTCCCCTCTACTCGGCACTCATTAGACCCATTATTGAGTACAACGCCCCTTTTGGAATGTACCTTACAAGACATCTGCAACAGCTAGAAAGGCCACAGAAGTACCTCACCAAGAGGATTACAGGCCTTAAACAGCTTTCCTATGCTGACAGTCTCAAAAAACTCCAGCTTTACTCCATAGCATATCGTCTACTCCGAGGTGATCTCTGCCTAACATACAAAGCTATGTCAAACCCAGAGCTGTTGGACATGCTACACCTAAAGAAATCCCAATCCTACCAGGATACACGCTCTAGGGATCTAAACCTTGTCACCACAATAAATAGAACATGCCGGAGGGATAGATTCCTGTCCCAGAGACTTCCCATACTCTGGAACAAGCTACCTATCTATGTCAAGCAAAGTTCCTCATTAGCGCTCTTCAAGAAAAATCTTGATGAATGGATGGGAATTAGGAAATTCACCACAGGGATCACTTCTGTGGCCCTGCTCAACAGGGGCACAGGAAAATAACTTTCTTGGGTGGCGAAAGCCAGGGAATCTTGTTGGCTTGGGTTACATAGGCCCTAGGGCTAATAGCCTAGTACCTACCTATGAACCTATTAAATCGTGGCACCAGGAAATTAAAGCAGCCAATAACTTTGTGACCTTACTCTGCTTTATGTGAAATTAAAAAACAAAATTGTATTTTCCAGTTGCTGATCACACTCTAGTCCCATTTTAATTGGCTGTTATTAAGTAAAGTACGATAGACAACTTGAAACTAAATTTACCATTTAAATATAGACACGAACTTGAACAAAAAAAAAAAATTCAGATGAATTTCACTCCTGCAAAATAACAAATGCCATCTTTTAACCTAGTAAATAAATATGCAAGTGCTCACAGTCAATAGGAAAACATTGGAACAAAATTGTTTTAGAGTTAGTTTTATCAGGGAGAATGAAAACAATCCTGGAAGTGTCTGTATTGGTATATTCAAAGTAGGGAAAAAAGAGGCAAGAAAAGAAGGTGATGTCAGCTTGGTGGGAGGTACTGTTTGAGCAAACTCTAGAGAGGCATGCTCTGCAGATACAAACTGGTAAAAAAACAAAGAAAATGAAACCAATAAGCAGAAAGTAAGAAACCTTTGTTACTTTCATAAAGAAAGTTATGGCCTGGTGCAATTAAAGAAAACTATTATTTTTACACCAGAACTTTGATACTCTCCCCTTAACATCCCTCCTGATGACAATACATTTTCACTGGAAGATAACTTACATTGGATATCCATAACAATTTCAGAAGTAAAAATAATACAGTGACGTCAATATCAATTGGTTGGACATATCCTCCAACTACCCTACATCTAGCAGGAATTTATATGATTTCAAACAACTAATTAATAGCCCCTTGCATTATAGCAAGACATCAAAATCCTTATTAGACTGCATCCTAATATGACACCCTAGTAAATTCACTACACTCTCAGTGACCACCTCCAAATCTATACAACCAGACAGGAAGAGAAACACCACCAAAAAACAGGAAATAGACACATTTTGGAGAAATGTTTTTAAAACACTGTGGAACAAAAAGGAGATGAATGCCTAGATATTTTAAAAAGAAACAGAAAGGAGTTCAAATGTACAGGATATGAAATGGGATGAAGTAGCGGCCAGAGAAATTGAAACAGAATTAAGGTTGCAGTACCTAATTTCTAGCTAAAAGTATTAACATGTTTACATAAAGACTTAACCCTGAGTAAAAATGACTTGTATTTGCATCCTGAACAAACACCAGCCTAGTTACTAACATGAGAAATGATACACCTCCTTAACAGTGAACGTGTAAGCCATCTTGAAAACTATAGAACTATAACTTGTCTTCTGACGATGTACAAACTTTATACTGGAGTTGATACGGACAAAGTTTATACTCATTTAGAAGTAAACTCAGTCATGGCAGTAGAACAAAAGGGAAACAAAAGAAAGTCAGACAGAACAAAGGATCATTTGTTGCTAAATAAAGCCACGGGGGTGTGGGTAAGGTGATCCAAGGAGTTGAACTACTGTATGCCAGAATATGTAGAGAAAAGGAGTTGGTTCATGAGTAGATTCCCAGTTCAAGGTAGAGTAGCCCACATTGACCATGATTAGGGTGTTTGGCTGTACCCTGACCTGATCATGAATTGAGGAGTGGGAATCCTGGGGCATGGTGGTGGAACCATAGCTATCTACAAATTGAATTGTATGTCTTAACCACAGTTGGTTGCCCTTGGACGATCTCAGATGCATTATGCTAAGCAAGTAGCCTGGAAGTATGTGCATCCATAATGGATATGGACATGCCTCCACTTTTACTGTTCTGGTCGAGGTCAGGTGGCTGAAAGATGTGTTATGAATTATAGCCTGGTAATGTAGGGGTGCTCTCTATGTATATCATATGTCCATAACATGTAGTGGAGTCATACCTCTGCACCATTAATCACAACCTCTTAGTGCAAGGGGTTGTCATATATGTATTGCAGGCATACATGTAGACTGTTGCTACTGTAACTGGGGTCTTCTGAACAGAAATGTTGTGTGGAAAGTCATGTCTGATATTCAAATGTATAGCATCGGTTACAGACAGACATCATGAGATCATCTTATTGCAGTAGCACAGATATCACAGTAATGATCCTGTGGAATTTAACTGAGATATGTCCAATAAATGTGGACAGTCAGACACACTGTGGTCTGTCCAGTGGTAAACATGATACACCTAAGTGCAAGACGTGTGGACCAAGCCTGGCACAGTGGATGTTTACAGCCATGTACATGGGGATAGCATGACAATACTGGAGTGGATAAGCCCACACAGTTTATGCATTCACACACACCTGTCTGTCCTGGAACATAATAACTGCAGGAGCAGAGGCCACAGGCCTACACACTACCCACTAGTCAGTGACAGACATCTGAACAGCATCACACTGCTTTGGCAGAATTAGATGACAGGTATAGTGGGCTGACAACAGTACATCTGACAAATATCTGGACACAACATCACACTGGGTAAGTACACCGGGCTGCTTGGCATATCACACACCAGTGTGCAAGCTACAGGCAGGCTGCCACAACACTGGACTACATTTCCTATGGGGAAATACACATGTACCTGCAAATATAGCTGCCTCTACAGGCATATAACAGCATGGAGTAACATACACTTATATAGCACATATCCACAACCAATCTGAACACAGCCACTATCACATA
The DNA here is from genome assembly GCF_019279795.1 of Protopterus annectens. Lineage (NCBI taxonomy): Eukaryota > Metazoa > Chordata > Ceratodontiformes > Protopteridae > Protopterus > Protopterus annectens. Next base: position 1,321,348,267 of record NC_056733.1, read on the forward strand.
TGGTAAGTGTCCTTACTATTACAGTATATTGAATGTGTGATCAACACCATCCTCACATGTGCCACTCACACACTAACCCTATATATACTGGCCCAATACACAGTGTATTCTGATGTCTGCCTGTGGTATGGGACATGTGTTGGTCTGGCCCTACAGACATGTACACTGATAGGGTACTGTATAGTAGAGCAGCGTGCAATATCAGATTGAACACAGCCAAGAACAATGATATCTACCACAGTCTGTACACAGGCCAAGGTACATATTCACAATACACAGTCTGTCAACATTCACCATATGTACACAGACCTCAGTACTGTACACACTATGACAGACTGTCCAGGTGTTCACCTAAGATATACGCCCTACTATACATTACATGTCTGGCAGTCTGATATCTCACTGGCTTATCAGGTATGATGGCAGTAAAGTATGGTGTACTGCACATATGCCCTCTTACTGCATGACATATGTACACCAGTTTACAGTTGTGGCTTGTGGCACAGACACAGGGCCAATATTGACATGTTGCTGTGATCAACTCATACATGTACTGGTGTACCAGGGTTTGTTGTGACATATGTCTTCTGAGGGATATGACATCAGTAACTCACATGGCTGTCGCCATGTACTGACTGAAGTCCTCAGAGTATGCTACAGCATTTCTAAACATAGCACCTGTGTGAGTAACACAACACATGTAAGATTCCATACACAGGCCGCTCTGCAGTTGGCCATACAGGTGAGATTTCCCTCGGCCACATAACACTGTCATGACAGATATTAATGCATGTACACTAGCCATATCCACACAAACCCTGTTAAACAACATAATGCAAATGTAGAAGAGACAGACTTACATTCTGTCCTTCTGTCTGGTAGATAACCCTCCTGTTTGTTGCACTGTCTCCACAGTGTATGTTGTAAGTGGTACATCCCACTACCCTCTGTGATGCTGTTTGGTAAACATCAACATGAAGCCCTTCTCACAGTGAATGAAAAGGGCTAACACCCACATGATGTTCTCAGTTATGGGAGTGTGTTGGCCCTTTTCATTCACTGTGAGAAGGGCCAACACCCACATGATGTTCTCAGTTATGGGAATGTGTTGGCCCTTTTCATTCACTGTGAGAAGGGCCAACACCCACATAATGTTCTCAGTTATGGGAGTGTGTTTCCATGCAATTGGCTATGAGAATGCTGCCACAGCTGTTCCACATGCAGTCAGGTAGCGGAGGACTATAATTCGTGCACAGGCCATCAGCTGATCATGAGCACCACTTAAAAAAACACAAGCTGCTGCATAAGCAGAGCAGGTGTACTTTTCCACATCCACCAGAGAGGGAGTGAGAGAGACAGGTGGAGGCACAGCAAGAAAGGAAGGGGGTAGGAGAGTAACAGGTAAGCATGTTTGTGTCACACACTTACCAGTACAGGGTTTCAAACCCCTGCCTGACTATATATTGCTATTACATTTACATCTAGTTATTGCATGCGCCACAGAGCATGCATGTTGGAGAGCTCTCCAAAGGTACCTTTGAGGTGAGTGACATCAGCAATGGTGATAACAGAAAGATAGGCTAGGTGTAGTACATGTGCCTGTCCACAACAGCAGATGTCAAGAACGACACAACCACACTCTCTCACAGACTCACAGACATTATCACAGTTAGCAAGGTCAGGATTAGTATTCCTAACTAACAACTTTACTACACTACATTATTACACAGGTATCACATGCAGCACAGACATTATCAGGCTGATGTATGGGCAACGGGTATATCAAGGTGACTGACATCAGAGGGCATGCTACAGTAGGCCAATGGGAGTTGCAGTGAGTCAGAATGGCTTCCAAAACATTATTCTCCACACACACACACACACACACACACACACACACACACACACACACACACACACACACACACACACACACACAGATCTGCCAGTACTTACATACACGGGTACATTGCTTTACAGGTGTGTAGTGGTTGACTGTGCCAGATGGCTGTAGAAGGGTAGGAAAATGGGTATACCTTGGCATCAGTTCACATTGGCCCAGGGGTATAAGCCCTGGATTGTCCCACACAGGTGGGTATTGAATTCACCATCCACTCATCTGGGTTATTATTGTGGGTGGCCAGTGTTGCGCAATTCTTGCCATGTATGTGTTCATTAGTCCATAACATGGACAGTGTCTGGGATGTGCACATGTGCCACATGCATGTTCTGTGACATGTGGAAGTGTACCTGGGGTGTCTGGGGCATGTTGTGTTGAAATATTGTTATCGTCCGATGTGGCATTCCTGTCATCATGTGGTGAGAACTGGCTATGGCACTGAGGTTGTGCCTGCACCTACATTGACAGCATGATACAAATATTCACTGGTGTTAGTGGCATCCACCCATATGGGGCATGTGTATAAGGCATGGTATCTCCTTTGTGGGGTACATTTGCTGACTCAACAGTTCTTGCATGCATCCAGTGGGAAACATAGCAAAGGACCACTGTAAGCAACGTCTTGCCTATTGTAGGGATGGAACAGGACGCCATATCCTCTGTACTCCAGTGCATTCACACCATGGTTACTATCTGTAGGCGATAAGCAGGGAACTGACAATATAGTGGTTATTGCCTAGCCAAGTGTGTTTATGTATGAGACATGAGTGGAGAGTGATTTGTGGGCAATACATCGGTTGCCTACATTTCTCACCGATCCATTATGTCACATGTAGGTGTATGGATCTACAACAGCCTCTCTGTTGTTTGGTAAAAAATGCACTCTCCAAAGCTAAGAATACAGCATCCATGGGACCAGATAACATCCCGGGCTGTGTACTACATGAACTACAATATGAACTGGCACCTCACCTAAGTGTCATGTTTAATCATAGTCTCACCTCAGGTTTCGTGCCCACTGAGTGGCGCAGAGCTACAGTTATCCCACCTCCACAAGGGGGGATCCACCTTGGATCCCGGAAACTACCATCCCATCAGTCTGACAAGCTTTATCTGCAAGGCCATGGAGCGTATTATCATGGAACTTATAAACAAAGACATTGGCAACCTTCAAACACTGGACCCCACCCAGTTTGGGTTCGTGAAGGGCCGATCTTGTCTCCTGAACCTGATTGACTTCTTCAAATCAGTCTCCAGAGTCATGGACAGGGGTAAGGTGGTCCACACAGCCTATTTAGACCTTGCCAAGGCCTTTGACACCATCCCCCACTCTGGAATCATAGATAAACTTACTAAGCTGGGCATTAATCTCTACATCACCCAATGGGTTGCTAACTGGCTTACTGATAGAACCCACACTGTAAAAGTAGCTGACTCCAAATCCATCTCTAGACAAGTGACAAGTGGAGTACCTCAGGGTTCAGTCCTGGGACCGCTCATTTTTGGCATCTACTTCTCTGAAGTACAGGCCAACACTAAGGGACTCTGGCTAACAAAGTTCGCAGATGACTGCAAACTGGAGCCATTATTGAATCCTCAAATGATGTGGATACTCTACAAAAGGGCCTTACAGAAACAGATGCTTGGTGTCAGAGCCATGGGCTCAAGCTCAATGCCAAGAAATGTATAGTTATCCCCTTTGGGAAAAAACATGTATCCATGAATTACCATATAGATGGCAGTACACTAAACACCGAAAGTGTGATAAGAGACTTAGGGACACAGGTGGACAGTGGTCTCACCTTCGATAACCACATCACCACAACAGTCAGGAAATCCTTCTATGTGGCACACCTCATCACTAAGGGCTTTTCATCCAGAAAAAAGGAGGTCATTGTCCCACTGTACTCATCCCTCATTAGACCCATTATAGAATACAATGCCCCATTTGGTATGTACCTCTCAAGACATCTGCAACAACTGGAAAGGCCACAGAAATACCTCACTAAAAGAATCACAGGCCTAAAGCAGATGCCCTACGCTGACCACCTTAAAAAACTCCAGCTATACTCTGTCGCATATCGTCTACTCAGAGGCGATCTCTGCTTAACATACAAGGCCATGTCAAACCCAGAGCTATTGGACATGCTACACTTAAAGAAATCCCAATCTCCTCAGAGCCACATGCTCCAGGGATCTAAACCTTGTCATCACAATAAACAAAACATGCTGGAGGGATAGGTGCCTGACCCAGAGACTCCCCAGACTCTGGAACAGATTGCCTATACATGTCAAGCAGAGTGCCTCTTTGGCCCTCTTCAAAGGAACCTTGACGATTGGATGGGAGAAAGGAAATTCACCCCGGGGATCACATCAGTTGCCCTGCTAGACAGGGGTCCAGGGAAATAAATAATGTGGGAAGAAATAGCCAGAGAATTGTTATGGCTAGGCTTGTTTAGGCCCTAGGGCTGATAGCCTAGTACCAACCTATGAACCTATGATATCTGTTGTCCTTGTAAGGTGGACATTGTGACATATAGTAGGTCAACAATATAAATGTATGCAAAACCCACTCCACAATGTGTTCTGTTATTTACACAATCACCTTTATCTTCACACATGATACTAAGAAGAAACACATACACACACATACACACACACACACATACATACACACAGACACACACACACACACACACACACACACACACACACACACACACACACACACACACACACACACACACACACAACAGTATTGAGATTCAACCCCCTACCTAGCTATGTATTGCTACTACAATGTACGGCGCCACAAAGCTTATAGGGATAGCTCTTCTCCAAAGGTGTATTTCAAGGTGAAGGACATCAGCAGACTTGCCAAAGTAGGCCAATGGGAAGGGGGTAATCAGTTTTAAGCAGCAATAAGTGGGTGTAAGAGTGCCTTAATCACCATGTATTCAACGGCCCTTGTTCTGCCCAGCAACAAAAACTGCAGCAAATGCAAGGCTCGAACCCAGGACCCTACACACCATAGCCAAAGTTTTTTTATCACTAAGCCATGTCAGATATATGCAACCCTGATGTGTTCACATACATATCATCCAGCACAGTCACTCAACAGTACAGGAAATGTATTTGAACATGTCCATGTGTGTGTGTGTGTGTGTGTGTGTGTGTGTGTGTATTTATATTTAGATAGATATATACATATCTATTTATGTAGATATAGATATACATATAAATATACACACACATATATATATATATATATATATATATATATATATATATATATATATATAAATATATACATATATATGTACATATGCATACATCTATAGATATATATATATATATATATATATATATATATATACGTGTCTATAGATATACAGCAATATATATATATATATATAATATATATATATATATACACACACACACACACACACACACACACACACACACATATATATATATATATATATATATATATATATATAGACATATATCTATAGATGTTAAACAGAACATAGCAAAAACATATATGACAACATGCACCGGTGATGGGGGTGAGGGGGCCCAAGCAACATACGTCATGTACATATAGATACCCCCCCCACAGCCAAACACATTTGCCCTGCAATATAATACCTACTGTTGTAAATCCCATACCAAGGGCCTGACACAACATGGGCACAAGATGTTAACAGTACTACATCCCACCTGTATGATGTCAGGCTGGTATTGGTAATATATCATGCAGTACAGTCTGGCTATCATAGGGAATGTACAATGTGGAACCAATCAACATTCCTAAGATGCAACTACACAGACACATATATGCGGATACATATATATATATATATATATATATATATAGAGAGAGAGAGAGAGAGAGAGAGATATGCAACTACACATACACGCAGATATGTAAAGGAAGATACATATGTAGAGGGTGCACACAGTACGGTACAGCCACTATGGCTACAGTTGCCACCTTACCAAATGGACACTGTATGAACCACCCATACAAGTCACAACTGTTGCCTGCAACATATACCCAGAGAGAGGTCACAGGATATAACTCCACACACAGGTCTGCATAAATGGGGAAGCTTTAATTGTGTACCATTACAGTTGTATATGCCATGTCATATAGTTGTGTAGACTCTGAAATACATTTAAACAGGCTAATGCAACTGTCAAACAGATAACTTAATACAGTATTCTGGAAAGGATTACATATGTTGCTGCCCAGGTTGAGGCCTTCAAGTAGTACAACAGTAAAGACAGACTGGGCCACAGGATAACGATCAATCAGCTGTAAGTAATGCAGATGTACAGTCCAGAAACCTCTGTCTATACTCTGTACACAATCCCTAGGGGCTAAATACCTCAGCTGACACAATGGGATGCATCTGTGACATAACAAGGCATGACTGAAACCATCACAATCACACTGACAAACAGAACAGTCTGTATGGCAGGAAGCAGTTGGCCTGCATTTATCCAAGGTGAATTGTATGGTAATGTACAGCCAGATACCTTAAGGCAACTTAACCCTAATACCCCCACAGTATTCACTGGTGTCAGTGGCATCTGTCCATACAGGCCATGTGTATACAGTATGGTATGGCCTTTGTGGGTTACATTTGTTGGCTCGGCAGTTGTTGCAGGTGTCTACTGGGGAACATGGTGATGGAGCACTGTATGCAATGATTTGCCTATTGTAAGGATGGGACAGGGTGCCATGTCCTCTGTAGTCCACTGCAATCAAACAAAACAAAACAAAAAAGTATACTAAAACAACATTCACAACCCTAAAAAAATCTGTTCAGCTGTTAAAGCAATCTTACATCCTGGTCAAAAATTCAACCCTAATCCCTCACTACTCAAAATTGCAATAGAATTTAACACTTATTTCATAGATAGCATGGTGTCCCTAACCAAGTATTCCCACAAGTAATGTTTCCCCCGCCCAACAGCCACATATCACTACATCCACTTTCACCTTTGGACCTGTGCCCACATCCTATATGATACAACTCAAACCATGCTCAGCTTCAGCTTCCAGGTGAATATCTTAACATAGCAGCCAGTAGCATTGCCTATCCTGTATCAATCCTTATAAATACGTCAGTCCAGGAATCCCATGTTCCCTCTCTCTGGAAAAAATCAGACATTGTCTTGCTACACAAAGGAGGAAATTCAACAGACATCACTAACTTTGGACCTATAATAATCTTAGGGTCATAGGAGAATTGCCCTGTAGAGCCATTTTAAGATTAACCAATAACCCAAGGTCAGAATCAAACCCAGTATTTTGTGTCTATGAGGTGAAAACATTAACCCACTATGCTGACCCAACCCACTTTGAAATACTTAAAAAATGTACTCAAAAACATTGCTAAACTATCTCCTGCAGGAAGAACTACTGCCCCCCACACAACACTGCTTTCATACCTCCCATAGCACTAACACTACACTTATAACCTTTACAGATACTGTCTATAAAGCTATAGATAATGACAAAATGGTACCAAAGCCATAGATAAAAACTCAGCACAAAGAAATGCATTATAACACCTTTGAGAAATTGTCCACCCAAGCTAATTACTCCATTGATAAAACACCCCTAAGAACTGACCCGATAGTTAGGGAACTGGGAACATATATAGACAGTAATCTGGACTATGACCAACATGTAGCCAAGACACTAAGAAAATCATTCTGTGTCACCCAACTCGTATGCAAATATGTGGCATCCAAATCCAGGATACTCAGCCCTTATCAGACCCATTATTGAATATAATGCCCCCTTTGGCATGTACCCAATCAGGCACTTGTAACAGTTGGAATGCCCCCAAAAGTTCTTCATCAGGAGAATACAGGGTATGAATACTTTGTCCTACACAGACCACCTTAAGGCCCTATATCTATACTCAATCTCCTACAGGTTACTCAAAGACAGTCTATGACCAGCATATAAGGTGACCTCAGATCCAGCTGTGATGGGTGTCTTGCACATCCACAAAACAAGCAGCACCATAAACACTAGATTAGAAGACCTGAAGTTTGCCTGTGACTTAAATAGAACATGCTGGAGAGACCAATATGCATCTTAAAAGATCCCCACACTATGGAATAAGCTCCCAGTCTACATGAAGCAAAGTTCATCCCCTGATCCTATTCAAAAGAAACCTTGGTCATTGGCTGAGAAGCCATAAATGCAACCCCCAGTCTGGCCCCCTGTCTCTGATGGACAGAGGTCAACAGTAAATTAATTAATCTCCAACTAATATACCCCCACCCCCACAGATACCTCTTTATTAACATACCCAACCATATAGCTGTCCAAGGAACTAGAGGACAAAACCAGGTTGCGTTGCACAGCTAGGCTTGTAAAGACCCTGGTGGTCATTAGTCTAGTATAAACTTATGAACCTAACACTTATTTACAAAATTTGGCATAAAAATATACTGAATGCATCAGACATACATATTTTTCTACAATATATTCTTCAAATTTAAGAGTTGACAGAAATCAGTACAGATAATTAAAATAATCTCTCAAAACATAAAAATGTACACTAACTTGTAGCATCCCTCAGTAGGCTTGTAAGTATGTAAGCATGCACCACAATGTCTTACTGGAGCCATGTTTTTGTGTGAAGCAGACCGCTGTTTCAACTGAGCTATCAGGAAATCCTACCCAGTATCTAAGCAATAAAACATGTCCATAATCACTGCCACATACAGCACCAGGAGGCAAAATCAGAACTCAGGTTTGACAACCCATTAACAAAACTAGTTCTAAGCTTATTGCCACTATCCATAAAAGGCAAACACAATAAATATTGTAAAAGAATACCTAATTATACACACTAAAACCTTCAACAAATGACCTCATGCTCTCAGATTAGCTGAAATCCTGCAGAGAAAGGCAAAAAGAACATGGTACACCTATTGCAAAACCAGACTCCCAACCATTCAGGGAAAAATAGCCAGTTACCAAAGTAAATAACACCCCACACACACAGTGCAGTAAAAGTAGCAACCTGTAAAAAACTAAACCTAAAATACAAAGCTTTATAACATGGAAACAAGAAGTACACCAAATACACATATTCTACTTAAAAATTCTCCATTAGTTACACCAAACACAAGAGATGCCATCAATAATTCAGTTTTACTCTCCCAAAACATAAAAATGTTCACTTACCTGTAATGTCCAAGTGTGTAGTTTAAATAAATCCCATTAATTCTTCTAGCAGCAATTTCCAACAAAGCTGACTGCTTCTCCTAATGAATTGCACAGAATTTACATAACAGCTTAAACAACAAAATATAGCCATTATCTATAAAACATACTGCAAACTTTAAGTCACCTAAAGCAAATCATGACAATCATTTATATTCTCACTATCACCAACCACAATAAGTAAAATTCATAAAAAACTAGTAATTTATAAAAAAGGCTGCACTAACCTCTCATCCAACCTTCTATCATGACTGTAAGTTCCACAGCTGAGCTGATTTCTGTAGAAAGTGACACGTATCATTTCATAAAACATCATACCCACCTCCAAACAATTAAGCCAAGCCAAGTCTATCCACAGGATGCACCTAAACAATGTCTGAAACTACTACTCTGTGATGAATGCATGAATAGATCACATTAGTTGACACAGTCAAATAAATATATACATTGAAATGAATAAGACATCTTAAATAGCTCAGCATTAAACCTCTCATTCAATGAAATGAAAGTCACTATCAAGCCAAAAATCAATGTAGTTAGTGCCTCATCAAGTTCTCACCTCTGCTGGCACCCATTGTTTAATCCAGTATGTCCAAGATCAAAAACACTTAACATGTAGCCAAGCATGACTGCAGCAATTTAAAAAAAATTACCATGCAAATCATTTGACTCAGGCTTCTCTTACCACAAACCGACAATTATGTAACTATTTATATATTTAGTCAACATTTTAGTTAATGTAACAGACTTTAAGAAACTGCAGATTTTCAGTGGATATTGATATCTGCAGAAAATGATAATAAAGCAATGTATACAGTTTTAAGTGACCTATTTATAGGCCTGTAACAGACTTAGAACAGCAATGAAAAAATAATTTCAGTGGAAAATCAGGGGAGCCACAAATATCAGCAGTCTAAGAGGACAGTTGTAGAAACAGGTTGGCATGAGAGGAAACACATTCATTTTAATCATGCACTTCCCCTGGAAGAACCAAAACCTATAAATGAATGAGTTGGGTTAAGCTTACAGAAATCAGCATCTCAAGATGGTCTGAAACACAAAAGCAAAAAGTGCATTAAAGTATTTTGACTGGTATATTGACATTTTTGTAGTGGCCATGTAAAAATCATATAGTCTTACACTGCACATACTGTCTATAAAAATACCATGCATACCTTTTATCACAGTCTTCTACACACACTCTAAAAGATCTCAGCTTTCAGTGCAGACAAGGCAGCACATACCCCTTCTCCACTCCCACAAACTGAAAGTCCATGCAGGTTATACAAGAGTCATTAGGAAATTAGGCCTAAACATGTAAGGCCCACTAACTCTGCTTCCATACAGGGATGTGACTTAATCATATGTCATAGGTTCATAAGAGTTGTAAGTCAACTGAGCTACAAGGACATTTTCACTTTGCCAGTATCCACCCTTAAGGCTTTCCTCTCATTTCACGGAGGGCCAGAAAAGTCATAGTGGGTGAATTTATGAATACCCAACCAGTTATCCTTTTTAAAGGCAGACGGTGTGTCACACTTGTTTAACTTAGAGAGCTAGTTTGTTCCAGAGAAGTGGGTAAGTGTTATGTTATAAATCTCTCTCTCCATCATGTTTTATTTATTTGTTAAAATGATTTTAGAGCCATGGCCCTAGCATTAGCTGGACTGTTTGATTTATGGATGTATACGAAATTTTGGACTACTGGGTCCATTATAGCCAGCAAGCCTCCATGCTCCAGTTTAATAATATGTGCTAACCCTGCCCCGAACTCTGACCTGCATCTTAAATGTAAAAGAAGATGTTCCCATAATGCTACCAGTGCAGAAGATAGTCGGGACACTCATCACACACACACACACACACACACACACACACACACACACACACACACACACACACACACACACACACACACACACACACACACACACACTCTATTCCCTAACCTAACCCTAAACACTCACAATCACAGACACATAATCCATCCCCTTACTTGACCCTTACTCTAACCCTAACCCACACATTCACAGTCAAGGACTTCTGCATACTGGCCAAAGCCTTTGCTAACTCCATTGTTCCTCTTTTTAATCAGAGTTCCTCTAACGAGCATCCCAACATACCAACAAATCAAATCCTTGCTAAACAACATTAAGTTGACCCTTCTCAATGCCAGTAATTTGCCAGATCTGAAGACACATATGCACCTGGAATGAGTCTATATTTGTGTAGTTGAATGGTACATAGTTCATAAGGAATGAGGACACTTTCCTCTTTACCTGGATTCTGTGCTTCCTTCAAGCTGTCTGGAAATGGTGGTAATGTCTCCATTTTCAGCAGGAATTTAATCCCTTCCAAAATGATACTCAGTGACCCTTCAAGTGAGCTTATTAGACTCCGGTTTACACCAGGTAAGAAGAATCTTCAACTTGTAATTTGTTGCAAATCTCCTTTTATAGCCTGACATGACCATGATCATTTATTTGCATTCTGAGAAAAAAATCCCTATTAGAGATGGATATATAAACCTTTTGACTTTAACTACTCCTCTATATACTAGAGTACCTCTTCTAATGTTCCTTATGAACCATATACCATTCAACTGCATAAATATAGACTCATTCCAGGTGCATATGTGCATCCAGATCTGGCAGATTCCTGGCATTGGGAAAGGTCAACTTAATGTTGTTTAGCAGGTGATTTGATTTGTTGGTTTTTTGGATGTTCATTAGATGAGCTCTGCAAAAGGCATTTCAGGAAACTGAATCTTACTTTTCAAATCACCAACTCATTCTTAACCCCAAAAAAACTAAGTTAATTGTATTCACAAACAAGTACAACCCTCTACCCCTCTCTATTCTATCCACCAGTGGTACCAAAGTTGAGCCAACTAACCAAGCCAAACTCCTAGGTATTACAATAGATGACCGGCTAAAATTTGATATTCACATATCCCAAGCAATCCAAAAAGTCCATGCTAAACTTGGTGTGCTCTATAGGGCTAAATCATATCTAACACCACAAGCCAATCTAGCCACAGCTAGAGCTCAGCTTCTATCTGCTCACCTATACTGCTCACACAATTTCACCAACCTACACAAATCTGACCTTCAAAACCTAGAGTCCTGCTACAACAAAATAGCTAGGTTTGTCACCAGTCTCCCACATAAAGCCCATCATTGTACAGCTCTTCAACAACTAAACTGGCTCGAGCTCCCCAACCTGTTAACATTCAACCAACTTACCCTCACCCACAAAATTATTGACAACCCCAACCACTGCCCCTCTCTTTCTACCTGGGTTCTACCACACGTCAACAGTAGGTCCCTCAGGTCTTCCTACAAACCTCTGTTCAAAATAACACAGTCTCATAACTACCACAGAGAATCCCACTACTCAAACAAAATTGCTAAGTACTGGAATTATCTTCCACTAAACATACAAAACACTCTCTCCTAGCCATCTTTTAAATCAAAATTGAAAGAATACCTCATAAAAAAACTGGCTCTGCCTCTGTTGCTCACCAGGATAATTTTTTTTCATATCTCCTAGTACTGTTCACCTCCTCACTTTGCTCTTGTATACAGTCTTGGCTATTTGCTTCTTGGTATTAATGCCTGTCTACTCTGTTTTGATTTCACTTTCCTTTCTTCCTTATTGCACCTCTTATCTCACCAATCTTTTCACTCCTTATTTGTCTCATATTTCTATCTAGTTCCATGTGTCAGTTTCATGTTATTTACAAATTTCATACAACGAATCTGTAATTTTTAGATTTCACATAGTTTTCCTTATGCATAATACCTTCAGCTAGTTTCATTTAGATGTTTATAGGTTTTACTCATAATCCAAATACTGTAAATATTGTACTGTGTACTGTTTGCATTGTTTAAATTGCATTGTTTAACTTGTTTACATTGTATTGTACTGTGGAGCTTTTCTCCCTGGGTCTCCACTGAAAATGGGCTACCAGCCTAGACAGACACTACCCGGTAAACAAATGTAAAATAAAATAAAAAAATGTTGGGTATGCCCAATGTTTCTTTGAATGGGTCTCTGAGAATTCCCTGGATTCAATTGTCTATAACTCCACAAGGAGCAAAAATATGCTGGGCTTAGTTCCTACACATTCAGCTCTGATGTGCTCCTTGCCCATGGGTGGTATCTCACTTAAGTCTCATTCTCAGCTGGTTATTTTGCCCTCAGGACATCTTCTCCCATGGTTACCAATACCACCCTCCTCAAAGACTTCAGAAATGTTACACTTTTACAATTGTACAACAGAATTGTGTGATAACACCAAAATAGAACCAGGATATGCAGCCACCTATGCTAAGGATCTTTATGCTTATTTGGATAAAACACTTGTTATCGAATTTGCAGTTGTATTTGGTGATGGTGGGCTGGCCCCATCAGGACCAAATGCAGTGTCATCTTCAATAACAATCCAACCTGTGGTCAGAAGATATAAATATACAACAGAAGGGAGAAACTGCTTTGATTACCTTGGAATCTCTTGTCTCAGTGAAAATGTGAAATGCATCTCCAAGAAATTTATTGAGACAGTGAAGCCTTCCATAAAAGGGTCTATATCATTTTCTCGAAGGATGACAATATTGAAGCTGATATTGTCGCCACGAGAATAGCGAAAGCGCAGAACATTGAATGGTTAAACGGAAATCTCTGTAAGGGGAGATTTCTGTTTACTTTAATGTAGTGCAGTCTCGTAGTCAGTATATTTAAGTAGTGGGGGGTGGGGGGGGGTGCATGGGGGCTTGCCCCACTGCCTACACCCTTTAGTTTTTATTTTTTTGTTTTCCATATATTTTTATAGAGATTCGAAATTGTAATAGTTCGATCACTAAAGTTCGATCTTTAGTGATTCGAACTATTAAAATTTCGATAATATAATATAGACTCTGCATAAAATGTATGCTTGCTTATGAGGTTAAGGATAATTATAAGTACTTTCTTCAGCTAATTTATATTACTGCTAAGAATTTATCTATAATTACAACACCTGGTCAATTCCTAATGACATCACTGTCATATTTTCTAACAATTTTGCTGCAAATGTCTCCCCTGAAACTATCCCCCCGCCCCAAGCATACTGTAGCCTCATCCCAGCCCTCCATTCATAGTTACCTCCCCCTCGTTATTCAACCACCCTAACACCACTGCCCTCTTCATCACTAACTTGGCTTTCCCTCCTACCTCGTTTGACCCCTTCTTCACTTTCGCAGTAGATATACGTTTTCTTACTGTACATGATGCACACATATGTACATTTCATTGTCAGATAACACACAAGTAGACTAACATAATTGCATTCTTATTATAAACATTTGTGCCACACCAGGATAGGTAGCTACATTCCACCGTCATTCATGCCCCACCTGATAATAAGGTCACCTGAACAATCAGATGCTTTGTTTTTAAAACATTATTCATGCCATTACCTGTTATTCACTCCATCTTTTCATTCTGCCTGACAGACCCAGCATGGCCAGCAACCATTCATGTAGAAAACAAGGATGGTTTAATCGGATGGTACATAATTTTCTTAGTCATATATATTCCCACTAAAGGTAAGCAGGAAAAATTACTCTACATACCATACTGATCATACTGGAAAGTTTGAATTACAGTAAAGTAATGGAAATGTTACCATTTATGTTAGCCAAAAAATACATCAGACTAGAATGCTGTGCATTACTTGTCCTGCCAAAACATCATATGATATATACTCAGTAGTTAAGTATAATAAAAAAGCTAGCACTCTTAGACTAACCCTAAACTTCTCTTAATTTAAGTGCAAATCAGAACAACCAAATAATCATATTGTATCAATCTTCACTGTGTTAGACAGAAAATAACACTTGCATTTTTACTCATAAAGACAAAATAAAGCAAACATATGTTAGTGGCAAGTAATACTCAGTGGGTATTCAGGTAAGCCAACTGGACACAAAGCCTCTTTGGAGGAGTGACCTAGGAGTAATGTTTGGTTAAATGACTTATTACACAGTTGGCAAATGAAGGCTGAGGGAATCACACCCTATACTACAGGAACTATAGCTCGTAGACTTAATCCTCTGCACCATCAGACATTTTTGACTGAATAAATCCACTATGGTTGTTTTTGAGTAAAGCAGGTATTCAGGCTTGTTTCACATTAATGAATTCTAAAATGTAAATGGACAGCAGTGTCGGCTTTACAGTTTTGGGAAACTCTGCAGAATTAACAAATTCATGGAGCCCCAGCAGAATTAGCAGCATCAGCATAGGTATAGCAGGAGTAAAGAAGTTAGGCTCCACATTCTGAGCAATAACTGGTATGAGGACCAGAATTAAGAAAACCAATGCATCCCCCAGCAGGATTAATGGTGGGGGATTTCAACATCATAAAGAGAATTGGAGAGTTTAGCAGGATTAACAAAATCAGACCCTTAGAATGGAATGAAATGAAAGTTGGTGCCCTTAGAGGGGTCTAGGCAGAACTGGTTCGGAGGACCCACTGAAACAAAAAAGTCAGATGACCTTAATAAAACTACCAGAAGCAGAAGGCTCAGCAGGCTACACAATCAGCTGGGAACTAAGCATAATTAATGGAGGCAACACATCAACAATAACAGTAAATGAAATCAGCATCCAATCATAAATCATAGACAGGGTTGCCATATACCCATTGTTTGCATTCTGTCTGAAAAAAACTGATAGTCAGTAAGGAAATCAGGTCAGGAGATTAGGAAAATTACTACAAACTTGAATGCTGGTGTTTCTAATGCCATCACCTCAAGAAATCCAATTTTGTTGAAACATCAGTTTAGTATGATATGACTGAGTCTGAGAGTGAGTAGTATAAGACAGTCTACTTCCTGCAGTGATGAGCAGAAGTGCCCATTTATGTCATAAATGCAAATATAATATGTAGTCTGGAAAGAAGGTGGAACAGGAAGTGTTGTTTGAGAGTTTTTTTCTCTTCCATAAGAGGCAATCTTATTAACACATTAAGGCATGCACTCTAGTTTTATTGGGGAGAATGCCACCAGCAGGATATGACAAAGTCAAGGGGTCAAATCAGTGATAAAACATTTAACAAAATCATGAATTCTGTGCTTGACAAAACATGTTCACAGAATTAAATCTGTCATTACAAGCAGATATAATCTTTAAATTGTAAAGGAGAAGGAGCAGTGCCAGTCCTCAGGATTCCTCATCCTATCACATGTGTTATTACCCAGCTGACTTATTAGGTATGGGAAATTTTCATACTAGATTTTCTTAGTTTGACAAACATATGACAAAATATCAAAATAAGATAACGTGTTGCCCGCACAGTGACATAGAGAGATAAAGCCCTAACTATGGCCCAGGTTACCTGGCTTCAATTAGTGGCTTGGGTGTCAGAAGAGCTGGCAGGAGTAGATGATTGTACCCATCCTGGAGGGAGGGCATTGTCAAAGACACTCTCTGAGGGGAAGTATGGTCCACAGAATGTAGTGGCCCGCAGATGTAAAGTCAAATGCAAGAGAGGGACAGGGAAACAAGGGTAATTGATAACATAACCCCCTCAGAAGCAGTTACTGTTATCACCCCCCCCCCCACACACACACAAGAACACCCTTAAGATCAATGCCAGCCATAGCTCACTAGGAGAAAAAAGTCTAGGGGAGGTAGGAGGAAAAGTTATACTTAGCAGTAGATGGGGGCCACTGGGATGTCCAGAAAGGATGAAGCAGCAATGAGAGGAGAAAAATAAGATAAGTTGTTGTGGTTGGGGGTGCTCAAGGACCAGGGGCCTTCCAGTGACCACAGTGCTGACAGTGCTGTACATGAAGACAGCATAATGGAATAGTATGAAGACCTGAGGTTTGACTAACAGTGTGGTGCTGCATGTTAATCAGTACTGGTTGCATTATATGGTAAAAATCCATTTTCCTGATGCAGTTGTCATCTACCTTTGTGAAGCTGTGCTATGAGGGACACTTACAGTGTATAGCTCCATGCATTCATTACTCCAGACACTCCATATGTCATGCAGGACAACTTATATGTTAACCATTTCAGAGCATCATGACACAGGACTAGTAATGAAGTACTAACTGCTATACTATTCTGTTATAAGCAATCAGAAACTGAAGCTCATCTGCATGTCTCATTCTGTAGTAGTGCAGTACATAGCAGTTACAGTCACATGTCATTAGTATGCCAAACATACAGACATTTTTCATGGGTGCCTTATTTAATATGCAGCAGCTGAGATCCCCATTATATCCCCAGTTGGCCTTTGGAAAGTACCTGTAGCTAGTATTCTTAGGCCTACACTTACCTTGGTATCCACTGGGATTGGTTCCCTTCTGTTAGTTCTGTGTGTCCGGTGTGGCTGGCACAGCACAACAATTTGCTCTAGGAGGTCCCTGTCCATCCTGTAGCGCTCCACTATCTCCAGCTCATGTAGTCCCTGGTAGGTTACCCTGGGTTTGTACACTCTTCTCCATCTCCTCACTGTGTGTTGGTCGACAGCATTCTCATCCTCAGCACCCTCAGCCTCTTCCACATGTTGATGTATGATAGCTATTGCAGCCCCTATCATTTTGTTGTTTTTGTTTGTTAAAATTCCCCCACTTGTATATACCGGTGGTGTAGAGTATGTGGGAAAAAACAGAGGGAAAGGTGTTTGCATAGTTTATAGTAGTGTTCTGGGCTGGGTTGGTCTGCTGCTTGTGTAATTGGCTGATTCTGATACATTTCACCTGCCAGCTATGCTAGTTCTCCCTGATTAACTTCCTAGTGCTGTTTTCCATTCCCATTGCCTTCCTATTTAAGCCTGGGGGTGCACCGCGCAAACACAGTGCTCAAATGTGCACAGAGCTGCTATTTCCTGGTTTACTTTTTCTTCCCTTTAAAACCCGATGTGCGGCATGCACACCCGCTTAGGCAATGTAAAGAGTGCTAGGCAGCCTCAGACATGCACCCTTGCTTAGCTCTGCTAAGTTAAGGGCAAACCCGAGCCACAGGGCTCCAATCCGCTTGCAGTATGCCTGACATACACCCCCATGATGTCAGCTAACTCCTAGGCTTGCACCAAGCTATTCATGCTCTTACACTGTTGGGTGCTGACTAGCATTGAGGGGAAATCTGGTATTTAGTATCATTCCCCTCATTTGCATAGGATTGCCTGCTGATGCATAGTTACAGGTCCCACACTGAGCCTCCCCCCTTAGCAGCCACTATTCACTAGCCATGTTGTCTTCTGCCTGCCATTGAGTATAATGGCAAAATATTGAATTTGGTTAGAATGCTTATTTTTTGCCCGATCCCATTTGTGCACCACTGCCCTATGCTTAAACAGTCAAAATCGGCTAAAAAAAATAAAAGTTTTTTTTTTGCAACTGTTTTCCATGCCAATGGCCATATATTTGGCCATTGGCATGCTTTCAACATAATAGCCACCCTTTATTTGGAGCTGTCATGGCTCCGTTTTGTAGTTTGCAGAAATGTACTCGGTTACTAACCAAGTACATTTCTGCAGATTACACTAGTCCTGCACGGCTGGTTGCCAGTTTCCTGGATCGTAAATTCACCTAATTTGCATGGCTTTCACCTGCAAATGGGGTAATTTGCATACAGGAGCTGAGTCTATGCAGGACTAGTGCAGGAGCGCTCATGCACGTCCCTGCAGCTTATTCCTGGATCACACTGCAGACATATTGCCTGCTGGAGCTCCTGCTCTAGTCCTGCACACTGTGCAGGGCTTGCTGAATCCGGGGGGTATATGTAGTATTCTATTTTCTAGAATTTAGTCTGTAGAATTCTGTTTTGAACTCTTGGACTGGAATTCCATTTGACTGCAATTCTGTGTTTAGAATTCTATGTCTAGAATTCTGTCTGTAAAATTCTTTCAATTTCTAACTGTAGAATTCTATCTGAGGAAGTTTTTTTTAATAATTTTGTTGAAAATTGTTTACTTCATACACTATTTATGCAATTATATCTCTATACTGTTCTATGTGTATAATGTGTGCAGAATTCTATATAAAGAATCCTGCATTTTGAATTTTATCTGTAGTCATTTGTTTAGATTTCTTTCAGTTAAATTGTTCCAGCAGAATTCAGTGTTTAAAACAGTTTCTGTAGAATACTGTGTTTAGAATCATTATGCCGAACTATGGGTGATATTCATAGCCTGGGAATTTGCAGTTATGTAGCAGTTATTCATGAAGGCACTGCTACACGTATATGCAAATAAGTTAAGTGTAGGTTGTTTGCACTAAAGAAATGCAAAGACATTTTGAAAAACACACCTACTTATACCAAAAGTGTAAAGCATCTAACATTACGCATTATGTACAAACAAAATACTAAATGAAAGCTGCAGGCTTTGTATTACTTCACATGTATTTAGATAGTGTGAATGGAAGCGGCTATTCTCAGTCAAGCTTGAAAGACCTAAGGCAAGCAGTGGACTGGGAAGCTTTTATTATTATTTTTAAAAAATAAAGGGGTTTAAAATGCTTTGTATGGGGTTATACTAATATGGACACCCTATTGGTTACTTTAAAGATTAGAAAGGGGAGATGGGAAAGATTGAAAAAGAGGAAATACAACAAAGAGGGAGACAGCAGAAGCATATCAAGAGGATTGTGCTGGAGAAGGTGGGAGAGGAGGAGCATGATGTTTTTGGTTTGTGGATAGACCTCCTATTTTTTTCAAATATTTTTTATATAAGAGGGTAGTATGAGTAGGAAAGGATAAGGGAAGAAGGAGGGAGGAGGAGTGGTGCCAGCAGGGTCCCTAGTCCACAGATCCTTGACTTTTTCCACTGCCAGATGGCACAGTGAAGGACCCAAATGTTGAGGGGGTAGTGACCTCTGGTGGTATTGTGCTCAGCACCAAATGGAACAGTGTATCATTAACTTATTGAAGAGAGGCTTTGACTGGATGAATTCACCTGAACATTACCTGATGTTCTGGATCAATATCAAGCAAGTCTTGAAGCTCCTGTTCAGTGAGGCTTGCCAGGCTGCAACATGCTGGGTTTCCAGCAGGACCACTGCCACTGCCCCAACCCTGTGAGGATGTCTCTCAAAAGGCAGAGAGGGAATGCTCCCTATCCTGGGAGATACTTGCCTTGGCTGCTCCTGAAGATTTTAGATCTGTAAAAAAAGAAAGAACATAAATGAGAAAGAAAGAAAGAAAATAAGAAATGAGAATGAAATGCATAATTAAAATAAGAAAGATAAAAAAGTGGGAGAGAGAAAATATACATAATATATTCACACATTACACAACATTCACTTTCTTACTTTAAAACATTTTATTTCTATATATCTTTAATGAAGTAAAACAGAATGCATGGGAAGTGCTTATGCAGATGTGGGACTACTGATATGAGAAGTGCTTATGTGCACATGGGAAGTATGGTATGAGAAGTGCTTATGAATACTTTGGATGAAATTATATGGAAAGTGTGTATGTGTACTTGGGAAGAGACTGTTTTGCTATCAAATGTTGTTGAAGTTTACATTTTGCAATCCCCGCAGTCAAGTGATGTTAAAGACATGCAGGTAGGTGCGAGCATGAATGGGTGTGCCTTCGTTGAAGGTTGGGCATCGGGCTGGCAACTCGGCACCATAAAAACCCACTGCCAATCATGAGCGGACCGGAGTTCCACTGTGGTGACCCCTAACCGGAAAAAGCCGAAAGTCTTAAACTACACAAAAATACATGATCATATTTGTACCTGATATGCATTTGTTTGCAATATGATACTAAAACACCCTTTATAAATACTTATATCTTATAAAACCATTTAAAGGCAGAATACTGCAGTTAGATATTGACATGTTATTTAAATTTTGTTGCAATAATGTACTGGATGCATTGCAGTGCTTCATTTATCATGCCTTATAAATTATTTCTTTATATACATTAATAAAATCAGTTTAGGATGGAATACTGCACTTATATACTGGCATATCTCTTACACTTAATAGTAATGCACTGGATGCACTGTAGTGCTTCAGTTGCCATCCTTTATAAATTATGTATTTATATATTGATGAAATCAGTTAAACACACAATACTATTTACTACTTTATTCATGCTTACCAGTTTCTTCAACCAGCCTTGTGTTTCTCCTTTCGCGTTGATGCTTATTATATTAGAATTATCACATAAACATTCTACATATTTGTATACAGATGCATTTCTATGTACATATCTGTTTATGCTTTCTTTTGGATTATTATAATATAGAGGATTATGACTGGTTCACAGATCATAACCCGTTATTATGTGTTTGGGACATGGATGTCAAGCAATTCATATCAAGAGTGAAGCTCGAGAGGTGAATCTTGGCATCCATCTCTCTAACACATAATTGTAGATTATGATCTGAGATTCAATCATAATTCTTTGTAGTGCATGTTGCGTTATCTGCTTCATGTACTAATGGTTGCAGTAAAAAATGGTACATGTTTTGCTGACTTTCAAAGGTGTAAACCACTTAGCCACTTAAGCACTGTCAGAAAGAGAGCGTAACACACAGTTCCCATCCATTTGCACTCATCTTACCATGTTCGTAAACTGTCCAGAGTTTCACAGAATATCCATCTTTTTGGCTCATTTCTTTGGTCTGTTCCTCATAAAGTCCGTGGTTTTAAAAGAAATCATGGAAGATTGAAGACACTAAATGGCATATATTTATGTTTCAGACTTTGTATCCTTCAGAAAATACAGGTGAACAAACATCCTGATATTCTAGTAACTTTCTAAGGTTTTAACTGTTAGGGTCATCTTATTGGCATGGACAGAAAGCAGAACCAAAACTTTTTTTCTGTCACTGTCATTTACTGATCTGTACTGGCAAATTTTATTGCTGAGTGTGGGATCCGACCTTAACAACTTCAGGAAGGGGTGCTTAACATGTATTAAGGTCTGGTCTTGCACTACTCTACCACTTAACTGATTTGTCTTTTTTTTTGAATATCAGAGTGCAATCAATGTGCTCCATGCCCTACAATATTATAGATACATATCTGCAGTTACACATGTTTATTCGACAAAATACCTTCAGTTATACAACCTTCTTATAGTTTAGTATTTAAACCTATGTGTAATATGATTAAAAAATTCTTATTATAGAACTTTGGCCTTCTAGATGCTACCTGGTCAACCCACTCAGCCAGCTGATTGAGATTACACCTCTGTAGGTCTTTGTACCAGTGGTGTCACTTGTAGCTGGAGCAGGTGATCCTTTTCAGGGATAACATGTGCTCACCCAACTCCTGTCAGATGCCTATCTTTTTCCATTTTGAACCACTGATGCATGCCTGGATCTTATCCAGGCACAACTTACTAAGAACGTAGAACATAATTTTGGTCTCCTTATGTAACCAGTTCAGAATGAGGCTTCTTGCCTTCACAGGTTTTACCATCATTTGAAGTGCAAGAACCAGAATGAAGAAAGTATGAAAAGGGACATGGCTCACATTTAAAACCACACCCTCTGGGGTGTACCATCACCTTAACCAAACCTAGTTGACCAGCATGGTCATTAGACCAGGCACTATTACTGGCAAGTTTGGTATAACCAAAAATGCATTGTCACATGCATGTTTTTTTAGAGGAATGCATTCAAATTTAATTTATAAGGTTGATAAAAATAGTATGCCATCATTATTTTTGTTTATATTACTTGCAATTGATGGCAATTGCCTTACTTATGTTTTTGGACATTTTTTAGGGGGAGGGGTACAGAAATAAATATTCCCATGTCTATGAGCACCAACTTTTATTAAATGTTTTGTGGTTTGAGTTGAGAGGGTCTTCCAAATTGTGTTAGATAGGCAGAGACTATACTTCATGGTTTGCAAACTCTAATGCATATGAATCCATTTTGTTTTTTCTAAATGTTTCAGCTTTGGGTATATCTGAGGCTATCTGCACATTCCCATGGCATGCTGGGGACAGATGAGAACTGCTGCATGCTCCACCTCCTTCCTCAGCACATTCACATCAAGCTGAGGCTGCATTCATGGGTAACCAAGAGTGATTTGCCTGCAGAAGTGGCTATACACATTCCCATATTACTATGATTCATAGAGATAAATGTAAAACAGCCTATTAAGATATAAAATAATTTCCATGAAACACAGTTCAGCAGAGAGTAATAATCTCATTTATTGCAAAGAACACACATACATAGGAGACTAGGAAATCAAGGTCCTGTCTCCATGAACCATAAAAAGCTTAGATTAGTTATACCATTTTTGATCTAATGCAGCATTATTGCAAAAACTAAAATATAGCCACTGACCAGTAAAAATGAACACTATATCATTAATTTTATTAAGTAACATCTCCTGTCTCTCTGTCTATACATTTCCATATTAGGCACAAGTTACAAATTCCAG
The DNA here is from genome assembly GCF_019279795.1 of Protopterus annectens. Classification (NCBI taxonomy): domain Eukaryota; kingdom Metazoa; phylum Chordata; order Ceratodontiformes; family Protopteridae; genus Protopterus; species Protopterus annectens. The sequence goes on from NC_056733.1 coordinate 1,321,371,851, forward strand.
AAATAATGTCCTACACTTGCCATGTTGGCACTTTCATATTGGCAGCTTCATGGTGGTAGGAAATAAGTAATCAGAAGTGGACTAAACCAATCAGGAATACATCTTGAAATGAAAACGTATTTAAAACACACTTCACCCTTCACATTCTCCCACCTGATGCTATGAAACATCACTCAAGTCATATATTTCTTTATGACTAGGCAATGGCAACAGGATTTTAAATGTTTTGATACCATTTCACTTGCTATTAGACATTCTTAACATATGGTTTCCATCTGTCCTTGACATGCACAATTTTTAGACAGTCATTTTACAAATATAGTCTCGTTGGCAATAAAACATGTCTTTGCTTTGATGGAATAAAAAGACAACTTGAATAATTTTGGTCACTCATTTCCCCTCTCAAACACATTTTCATAAAGTTTACTAAAATCTGTAAGACATCCTTTGTATCATGTTATTTACTATAACCTCTAACTAATGCAGTCAGTGGCAATGATTCAATTTTATTCATTTGCATGCTTTGTACATTGATGCCTTTTCTGGTTTCTAAACGTTTCAGAATTAAGACTTTGCACATGAACAAAATAAGTCCTAATAATAAGTTTATAATAGTGATTAGCATAAACAATTTCAAAATGTCTCCTCCCTAACCAGAAAAATGATTGAGTAACCATATTTACTGGGAACTGTCAGCTTCTTTAGCATGAGACAGTTCATCAACTTTCTGAATAATCTCTAGATATCTATGAATGAAAGCAGTGTTATCTGGAATAAATGAGCAGCACTTAATTTTGATAAGTCCACATGTGCCACCCATAGAAGCAAGGGTGAAGTCAAATGCCATTCTGTTCTGCAGTCCTACCCTTCATGGCAGTTATTTCAAGAGTGAGCAGATTTATTGATTCAAATATGGCATTGCTTAATATTTTGAAAAGATTAGATAATTTGCACAACTCCCAAATAGACTTTACTGCCCCCAGCAGGTATAATTCCTGCTTCAGAAATAACACCGTCACTAAGATCCATGTGAGTTAGTCCTTTAAAAGTAATCTTTTGAACAGCATGATGATGATGATAAACCCAAGAAGCATGTATTTTTCCAACTGGATTCAGAATGTTCTATGAATCCCTCCTGCAACAAGCATTACAAATCTATTCATCAGGTAATGTGCCTGTATGTTGTTTGCTGGGATAACACAGCATATATAACAACAACCTGACCAGTCTGTTGGTAACCAGGAATATGTTTGGTCTCCACAGATGTAGTAATATTCATTTATTGCTGCCATGCCTGACCCTCCAGCCCCATCATACATTTTCCAAGTGAAACTGCAAATGTTTCCAACAAAAAGTTTTCCATTTGTAAGCACATATGTCCTTTAACAGTCATTGAGAGTTGAAGTGGCACTACTGAAAATGGGGTAGAGGTATGTTTAGCTTTTCAGGTTTTAGTGAGGAAAAATAGTGTAAAATGCTGAATGGAGTTCTGTATCAGTCACTGATATTGGAATTAATGGAATACCTCCATCATGTGCAGTAGACATATGTGTACAAACTCAACAGTCTCTAAAATTAAGAGTCTTGGCACATGCATGTAAGGCACAGAAAAAGTATTGAATTTAAGATGCTAATCAGATGTTTTTGGTTCAATTCTGATTCCATGTCTGTTCCTATTTTTGGTGATACGTTTATATCTGATAAGAAATGATGCAGTACCTACATTTACAATGGTTACAGATGATGGTGTAATCACAATTCTGGATGAAAAAAAGTTGATGAAGTAAAATGATGCTGAAAAATTGCAGTAACTGTTCTGATAGCAGGTCCATATGAAAATTGAGTATATTGGGACTGGAGATCATTTTGAAGGAACTACAAACATGGAAGCTAGGTTATGTATTTATTTATAGTTCATATAATGTTGTTTTTCAAGTAAACTCCAACCAGAAGTGTTCACTGTATTCATTCCCAAAATTATTTTTGGTTATTTTAGTCATTATCTGGTTAAATACCCCAAAACCCAGGTTGAGCCTGATATTGATCAGTTCCCTTCCCAGGTAAACAGAGAGATAAAATAAAATAAAATAAGATAAAGCATGATGAATCCTTGATGTATGTTTCAGAAGCAAGGAAAAATAGCACTGATGTTGAAGTGGAAGAGTCACTATGTTTTACTTCCAACTAAAATGATGTTATGGAGTCATTAAATTTTACCTCCTGGTTTGATTTGAATGGCAAACCCACTTTCATTTTCAGACTTGATCCAGGTGGCAAAATGAAAAAGTCCTTAGTCTTCATTTCCAGACGCAATGGTATTTCTGGTTTTCCATTTGGTGCAATGGGCTCTGCTGTCAGTGGTAACTTGATTGCATCCCTCCTGCAACAAGCATTATGAATCTATCCATCAGGTAGTGTGCCTGTATGTTGTATAGCTGGGATAACATGGCCTATATAACAACAACCTGGCCAGTCTGTTGGTAACCAGGAATATGCTTGGTCTCCACAGATGTAATAATATTTATTGCTACCATACCTGATCCTCCAGCCCATTATACATTTTGCAAGTGAAATTGCAAATGTTTCCAACAAAACATTTTCCATTTTTAATAAAAGTCAGGTTAGAAACAGAACCACCACTGCGGTAAACTCTCTCAGCCAAAAGTGTAATAATGAAAAAATGTAGTCCATGAAGCTGTGAGAGACTGAGAGTGAAGCAGAGCAATATGAACGAGATAAGGGTATCCAAATTCCAAAAAAATCTCCAAAGACACTGAAACACTCGATAAAATTTAAAAATGGATGCAAACTTTATTAGACAAGCGCTTTCGCTATAGGTAGCTTCATCAGGTCTATTTTATACAAGTGAGTTTAAAATGCCATTTTTATAGTCTTATCAGTTCAATTAGGAGTAATCTCCTTACATATTTAAAAGGGAAATGTCAATTGTATAAAACCGATTCAGCTATAATAAAACCAAGCACAAATGTTATGCAAAAACACTTATATAAAAACACTTATAAAGAATAAAAAATTAGAGAATAAAAGAATATATATAAATCATATCTACGTGTGTTTAATGTTTAATGTATTGTAATGAATTAAATAAAATAAAATAAAATTCATATGTAGATGAAATGGCAGTGTGTATGTCTTGGTATGTATATGTGTGTATGTACAACAATATATGTATGTATGTATGATTTATATATATGCTTTTATTCTCTAATTTTTTATTCTTTATAAGTGTTTTTATATAAGTGTTTTTGCATAACATTTGTGCTTGGTTTTATTACAGCTGAATCGTTTTTATACAATTGACATTTCCCTTTTAAATATGCAAGGAGATTACTTTTGATTGAACTGACAAGACTATAAAAATGGCATTTTAAATTCACTTGTATAAAATAGACCTGATGAAGCTATTTATAGCGAAAGCGCTTGTCTAATAAAGTTTGCATCCATTTTTAAATTTTATCGAGTGTTTCAGTGTCTTTGGAGATTTTTTGGAATTTGGATACCCTTATCTCGTTCATATTGCTCTGCTTCACTCTCAGTCTCTCACAGCTTCATGGTCTACATTTTCCATTTTTAAGCAAATATGTCCTTTAACAGTCATTGAGAGTTGAAGTGGCACTACTGAAAAGGAGGTAGTGATATGTTTAGCTTTTCAGGTTTTAGCGAGAAAAATAGTGTGAAATGCTGAATGGAGTTCTGTATCAGTCACTGATATTGGAATTAATGGAATACCTCCATCATGTGCAGTAGACATAAGTGTGCAAACCCAACAGTCACTAAAATTAAGTCTTGGCATATGTGTATAAGGGGGAGAAAAGTATTGAATTTAAGATGCTAATTAGATGTTCTTGGTTCAGTTCTGACTCCATGTCTGTCCCTATTTTTGGGGATACGGTTATCTCTGATAAGAAATTATGTAATACCTACATTTAAAATGTTTACAGATGATGTAATCACAATTCTATATGAAAAAAAGTTAATGAAGTAAAATGATGCTGAAAATCACAGTAACTGTTCAGATAGCAGGTCCATATGAAAACTGAGTATGTTGGGACTGGAGATCACGTTGAAGGAATTGCAAACATGGATGCTGGATTGTTCATTTATAGTTCATATAAAGTTGATTTTCAAATAAACTCCAACCAGAAGTGTTCATTGTATTCATTCCCCCAAATGATTTTTGGTTACTTGATACATTATCTGGTTCATTGTCCAAAAACCCAGGCTGAGCCTGAAATTGCTCAATATTGATCAGCTCCCTTCCCAGGTAAACAAAAAGTGATCAAATAAAGTAAAATAAATTATAATGAATCCTTGATGTATGTTTCAGAAGCAAGGAAAAATAGCACTGATGTTGAAGAAGAGTCACTATATTTTATTTCCAACCAAAATGATGTTATGGAGTCATTAAAATTTACCTCCAGGTTTTATTTGAATGGCAGATCAACCACTTTTACTTTCAGATTTGATCCAGATGGCAAAATGAAAAAGTAATTAGTCTTCATTTCCAGATAGAATGTTGTCCCTGGTTTTTCATGTGGTGCTATCTGTAATGGGCTCTGCTGTCAATGGTATCTTGGTCGCACTTGTCACAAAGGAGTTTTATCTTGATGTGTGGCACATGGATCCAGGTGGGCAGTCCTTCACAGTGGATGGCAGTAGCGACTGCAAGCAAAACCAAGTTGAGTCCTTTCCATTTGGGGCACAAATAATGTTTTTGAGACAAGGATCTACAGTAAACAAAACCTACTGGTTGCAGATCATGATCACCCTTCACTTTAGGTTGTCTTAGAGCCTTTGAAATAGTCTTGTAGTAGTGCTGAAAAACATAAAAGAGAGGTGTGCAATACGGAAAGACAGATTCATCTACAGTTTATATCTCTAAATTGTTAGGGAGAGGAGTAGCAGGCATTCTTCTGGATCTGCCTATGAGAATTTCATGAGGAGACAAGTTTCTAGTAGCACTAACTGCACTTCACACACTGAATAAAACTAAAGGTAAACCTTTTGGCCATTTGAAACCAGTCTCCTCACATAACTTAGCTAGCTGGGTCTTTATAGTCTTTGCCTCTCTAGAATTCCTGAAGCTTGTGGTCTGTATGGGCAATGGAATTGCATTTTAATATTAAATGTTTTAATGAACTGTTGCATTACCTGAGTTGCAAAATGTGTGCCTTGATTGGACTCGGTGCAGCAAGAAACAAAACATCTCAGTATGAACTCAAGAAGGAGCTTTTTAGCTACAGTATTTGCTTCATTCTTTGTACAAGGATAAGTATATATTTTTTGTTTGTGAGAGTTCATTAAAATCCCACTGAATGGTACAAAATGGCTCCCACAACATTTCCAAAGCTTGAGTGGATGCCAGCAGAGTCTTTGAGACGTTATGTTGCAAACATATAAGGCAAGCATTGACCAAATGCTGAGCAACTTCTGAAAGGTAAGGGGCATACCAGTCATTTGAAATCTGTTTTATTAAGGAATTTTTACCTAAATAAAAGGGTAAGTGGTAAGCTTTAATGAACTGAGTTAAGACATTTTGTGGAGCTACCAACCATCTATCTGGGTCCAGAAAATGGCTGCAGCCATAGTGAATCCACCTCACCCATTCAAAGTCCTCAATTTGGTTCTGAAAAGATAATTCCTGAAAATAAATATTCATATTCATTACATGAAGTTGCTGCAAAGATAAAGCCTGAACAGGATAAAACACTGCAGCTTGTCTTGCCACCATATCTGCAAAGCTATTGACTTTGGAAATGTAATAATCACCGTTTTTATGTGAGCCACATTTAACCACAGTGATTGTTCAGGGTATTATAATAATAATAATAATAATAATAATAATAATAATAATAATAATAATAATGCCTTCAGTAGTTTATGAACACAAATACAATTTTTAATAATTTTCCTTGCTGAAGTCAAATACCCTCTTTCTCTCCAGAGTGTCCCAAAATCATGAACTACCCCATAAGCATAATGTGAGTCTATGAAAATTGTAACTTTTATCTTTTTCCACTTTACAGACTTCAGTAATAGCTACATGTTCAACTATATGAACAGACACATTTTCATTTAACTGGCTGATTAACAAAAGATTAACAAAATTCTGTCCTGGGTACAAACAGAAAAGGATACTAATAATGTTCTTTCTTCACCTTGAACACAAGAGCTGCCAACAAAAAGAAACAATTCAGGATTTGGTGATAGAACATATTTCATTTCTGATCTAAAATGAAGCACAGGGTTAACTACAACAACACAATTATGGGTTCTGTTTTATCCACTGCAGGAACTAAAGAAGCAGGATGAAGTGGTGGGCATTCCACAATCTGTAAAGGATTGTTAAGTAAAGACAATTCATATTTAGACAATTGTATAGCAGATAAGTATTGTGTCTTAGTCTTTAACAACAATGTCTCTACTGAATCAGGAATTGCCATGTATGTCTCATGTCTGAGAGTTAGAGCAGGTAGTGGGGAGGGCTGCTGCTACAGGATCAAGATTTGTACTAAAATAGGCAACAGGTCAAAAACCAACATTTTGACATTGTGCTAATAATCCTAGTGCTGCTTTATTTCTCTCACAACAAAACAAGAATCTTTTTGAATAATCTGGTAATCCAAGTGCATGAGGATTTGAAAGTAGGGTTATTAATCGATTAAAAGCTTGTCCATGGCAGACTTGCCAGGGTAAAGGTTCAGGAGCATCCTTTTTAATGGTTCTAGTAATGATTTTACTACTCCTGTAAAGTTAGAAATCCATTGTCAAAAATACCCTGTCAGTCCCAGGAAAGCCTGCCACTGTTTCAGCGTGGTGGCGCATGGTGCAGCTTGAATTGCTGCAATGCATGATGGCAAAATTTGTCTAGAACCCACCCATTGAAATAAGATGTCCTAATTATTGAATTTGAGACTTTCATAACCGTGGTTTGTCCTTATTAACTTTAAAACCTAATTCTGCTGACTTGGTTATAAGAAAAATAGTATCCCATTTGCAGTCATGAGGGGATTTGGAAGCTAAAAGTAAATCATTTGTGCATTCAATTAGAGTAGAACCACATGGAAATTCAATCTTGTCTAATTGTTTTTTTCAATTCCTTAGAGAAAAGAATAGGTGATTTAACATACCATTGGGGTAGTCTGGACCAAGTATATTGTTGCCCTCTGTGTGTAAATGCAAAGAGATACTGACTATCTGGGAGTACAGGAATAGAAAAGAAGACTGAAGAAATATCTATCATTGATAAGGTTGTAGCAGCTGACTGGATATAACTTAGTATGGTGGCAGGGTTAGGCACTGCAGGAAAAGTTGGCCCTTCTATTGCATTAACTGCTCATAAATTCTGTACAAATCTATTAGTGTTTTTCTCCTGGTTTCCTAACTGGTAAGATAGTTGTGTTCTTTGAGTCGTTGAGTGTTACTCATCCCTCTTCACTTAGAGGACAATCAAGGTGGAGTAGTTTGTTTAAGATGCTTTATTATATAGAAACACATCAGGATGGATAACAGCTTCAATAAAAATAAATGCACTGATTAACAGAAAGAACTTACACACATGCATGCTTACATCTCAACAGTTAACTTCAAAATGGCACTCTGACTTGCACATGCTCAGTACTCAATACAGTTGTACGTGCCCAGGGGAGGTTTCTTAAAGAGACATACACACATTGATCTACATCCTCCCTCTTAAAAAAAGGATTGCCCTTATCAAAATAACATTGCAGTTAAACATGCATCAATATAGATATTAGAAACAAAGCACAATGTTCATGTCCAAATTGTCATGTATCTGAAACATGTTCTGGAGAGACGACCAAATCTCATAACATAACAATCAGGACTGGGTTTATCAACAGGTACAGGTTTCGGTGAACAGCTCCTCTCAGGAACTTCAGGATTCATTGCAGGAACGGAAATGTTCTCAGAGACTTCCACTGGAACTGGAACACCAGATAACTCATTCTGAGATAAAGAGTCTTTCTCACAGGCTATGTGCTGTGGTATAGGCTCAGACACTGGTATCAAATGCTTCCAATTCTGCTTAAAAGCTGCTCCTTCTGATTCCACAATGTACAATCTCAGTTCTGGGCAAATATTCTTCATGACTCCAGTCTGATCATAACCTTTGGACGTTTGCATCCTTACCACTTCTCCTTCTTGTAATGGATTGAATGGTTTGCTGGCCTTACTGTAGTAGGACTTCTGGGTTAAGTGTTCCTTCAACAGATTGGCTTTCACTGACCTGTTGTTCTTGACACATGGAACCAACAATTGACTACTGATTGGCAATGTGGTTCTGGTTTGTCTTGACAGAAGTCTCTGAGCAAGTGAACCAACATGTTTATCATGAGGAATATTACTGAGATTCAAGAAAATATCACTTTTGTCTTGTTTAGACTTCTCTAGTAACTGCTTTGCACTTTGAACTGTGAATTCTGCCAAACCATTTGACTGTGGATACTCTGAGACCCTTGTGACATGAGCAAAGTCCCACTCTTCATCAAATCCTTTGAAATGTTGGCTTGTAAACTTAGTGCCATTGTCAGAAATAACTTTGTGTGGGGTTCTACATGGAAATCCACACATCTGGTTCAACTAAAGTGGTTCTCTCTGTTGATATGGCTCTGTACTATTACACACAGAACAAGATGAAAGTGCTCTCTCAATTTCTTGTAACACAGAAAGCCAAAATATTAGTCCTCTCACCCTTCTTTTTGTAGAGTTGGCTCCTGAGTGACCTTGATGCAAGATAGTAATGTACTCATGTTGCAAAAACATGGGAACAATAACTTTTGGACCTTTCATAAGAATATCATTGTCAGACAAAATCTCATATCTGTATGGAAAATAAGGTTGCACTTCTGGAGGTAAACTAGATTGCTTTGATGGCCATCCTTGTTTACGAAAGTGGTTGAGCTTCTGTAAAACTGGATCTGCAGCTGTGTGATCTCTTAGCTCATCAATATGTGTGGAAGAAAAATTTCTCACTTCCATGACTTCAAAATCAAATTGTCATGCTGTTCAGTGGTACTTCTGGGTGATTTGAATAAGGTTTCAGCAAGATAAAGAAGTTTGCGTTTCTTGTAGACAAAATTAAAATTATACTTTTGCAATCTCAGCATCATATGTTGCAATTTGGTTGAGGCTGAATGCATAGGCTTTTTCAAAATAGTGACTAAAGGTTGATGATCTGTTTCGATCTGGATAGGTCTACCATACACATAATCATGGAACTTGGAACATGCAAACACAATTGCCAAAAGCTCTTTCTCTGTCTGAGCAGACTGCATTTAAGTTTGGGTAAGAGTTCTTGATGCATAAGCAACAGGTTGACCCTCTTGTAGCATGACTGCACCAAGACCAAATTTTGAAACATCACATGAAAGAGTAATTGACTTGTGAATGTCATAGTCTCTAAGTGTAGGTGGACTGGCAATTCTATGTTTTAGGATATCAAATGTTCTCTGATGCTGTTCTAACCAAGACCAAGATACATCTTTACATGTTAGCGCTCTACGTGGTGCTGATATTCGACTCAAGTCTGGAATTAACTTGCCTAGATAGTTAACCATGCTAAGAAAACATTACAGGGCTTGAACATTGTCAGGAGCTGGCATCTGGAGAATGACTGTTTGCTTAGAAGGGTCTAGTCGTAAGCCTGAACTGGTAAATAAATGACCAACATAAATGACTTCTCATAGCCTGAATTTGCATTTCTGTGGGTTGAGCTTAAGATTCACTTGATGTGCCCTTTCCAGAACTTTTCTGAGGTTTCTGTCATGTTCAGCTTCACTATTACCTCCTACCAGTATGTCGTCTACTATAATAGTGCAAGGATACTTAGATAAAAATTTCCTCCATTGCATGTTGAAAGACTTCACTTGCAGAATTTATCCCAAATGGCATTCTCAGAAATTTGTACCTTCTGGAGTATTGAAAGTAGTGAGCAATGATGATTTTCGTCAAGAAAAATCTGCCAAAATGAACTCTTTGCATCTAAGACAGAAACAACAGTGGCATTTGGCATCAAGGCTACAACTTTTTCAACTGTGTGCATTGGATGATGAGGTCTTTTCAGTGTCTTCTTTAAATCTTGTGGGTCAATACATATTTTAATGTCGTCTGAGCTTTTCTTATGTGTTATCACCATGGAAGATACCACTCAGTTGTTTCTGTGACATGACAAAACCCACCTTGTTGCACCATTTTGTCTAGTTCATCTTTAACTCTGTCCTGTATTGCTATTGGAACTTTTCTGGCTGGCTTGATAGCTAGACTGACATATGGGTCTAACTTCATGGAGTGCACAACTGGAAGCTTGCCTAGTTTGTCTTTGAATAGATCAGCATAGGAAGAAAAATAGATGTGCAAAATTAGAGTAGTGGTCTTTCAAGCTAACATGGTGACTTCCTTGTTAAATGAAAGCAGTCCTATTTTCAAAATGTCTCTGAGCCCTAGTAATGACTGGACATGCCTCTGGACCACATAAAATAATAAGTTGTAACTTTTACCAGCAGAGTAAAGTGAAAGCATTACTGAGCCTTCAGTCTGAATTTCTTCACCACCATATGCAACAAACTTTGCAAAATCAAACATTTCACCAGCACTTACTCTTGCAAATGTTTCAGCAGACATAACATTGCACTTTGAGCCAGTATCAGCTTTGAGCTCTATAGGTTTGCCATTTATGTGAACAGTACAAAATACTTCATTCTTGGCCCATAAATCAACTGCATTGACTGTTTCATTAAGCACTAACACATCAACATAAAAAGTAGGGCTGCCAACTCGTTTCTTAAACCCTGGGATTCATTAAACTCTGTGCAGGAATAGTGCTATTCCTGCATGGAGTGGATTGTGCCTGTGTAGAACAACAGCACGCATTGAATATTAATAAAGGCGAGCTGCTGTATAACCTGCACGTGGGCGATCCATGAACTAGTGCAGGGCGTGTGTCCAAGCATTGCTCACATAGTGCACACACCCCCTGTGCAGCCTAGAATTGTCATATGGCAATTCTAAAGCAACTAACAACATCCATGGACACTGTTATCACAACATAACAGTGTCTGTGGACAAAATACATTAGAATACACACAGAAGCACAGTCCCCCACAATGGTCCAGCACAGATGTCCACAATGGTATGCCAGTGTACATGCTGGCGTACCAAATAAGTAAACATGTTCCTGAGGGGAACATGTAAAATAATGCCCCCTGTATGATGTAGTTGTCCAGATGTCCTGCCTTAAGAGACAGAAAGCAATGTGCATACTCCTAAAGTAAATAAAAATAAAACACATTTATTTTTTTTCCCGTTCCCAATAAAGTTTAAGCGTAGCTGAGTGGGTGTGCACATCATGCAGCTGTGTATAGTATAGCTTAAACATCCCAAGAAGCTAAATAGAAATATACAGCCAAAATAGTTTAAGTGAAATAGTGTAGTGATTAGAGCTTTCACTTAGCATGAAGTCATTCACGGTTCAAACCCCAATGTAGTCCTTTCATTTTTATATGTGAAAACACCATAAAAGTATATTTTTTATAAATAGGTAGTGAATAATATATATTTGTTAACCAGGGTAGTGTAGCAGGTCCAAATGTGAGGTGTCAGTGTAGCACAGATGTCATACCCCCATATAAACACAAGTGCCCCATACAGTATAGCCGCAAAAGAATATAATGTATTGAAAGCACATAGGGGATGTTAGGAAAGGGAAACATACATATCATAAGATGTCATTAAGAAGGAATCAACCCCACAATCCTGATAGTCCATAAAATGAAAGCTGAACAATGCTAACTTGTGCTCAGCTATGCTTAGCTGGAGTAAGCAGTGCTGAAATGTGTATGCTTAGCAATAATTAGCATAGCTAAATGAATTTGCACACTGGTAAGCAGTGCTTAGCATCTACCCCTTTAAGCAATGCTTATCTGTGCTAAGCGGGTTTGCCCGTCACTTAGCTTAGCTCAGCATATTCAAAATCAGCCAATCTGACCAACGGGCAAGAATCCAGCCGTATTTAAACCCTGCAGGTGGGAATACAACCATAACCAGTTGTAGGACCAGTACCAGGGATCCCAATACAAAGTGTAGGCCTGGGACTGTCTCACATGTAACCTCACCACTGCTAATGGTATCCCTTGGACTGTTGAACAGGTCCAGCACCATTATGCTGACCTGAAGTATAGAAAGACGGACCTCTTGGACCAGTGGATCCAAGACGCTTGGGCACAGAATGTCCCAGCAGTGTGTAAGTATCACTATCAATTATTTTGTAACAAAGTCCAGCCTAAGCATGAGATGGATAAGTATGCATAAATGTTTCTCTAGCTCCTGTACACTGTACAGCTGCAGATGAGAGAGCTGTGAACATGGACACACATGCCAGCAGGCTGGTAAGGCTGCATCGTGAGGCTGGTGAGTACAAATCTTGCTTGTAGTATTCAGGGCAAATAAATAGAAAGGAGTAGAATGTCACCTGTCAGTATTTAAAAATGGGTATGGTTTGTACTGAATTAATGAGACATTAGCAGAGTAATAGTGACATACAGGGTATATATCAATAAAAGTGCCAGTACCTGTCAATAAAAGTCAAAACCCCGGAGTGGTTGTGTTTACTTTGGTATGTGGTGGTATGAATCAAAATGTGTACAGTTTCTGCACAGCAACTATAGCTCTGAAAGCATTAAATAATCAAGGCTCATCTGACAAAGATTGTAGAGTTGTAAAACAGGAGATTAACTATATGAAATGTTCCATGCACCAAGATCTGATACCTGATTAGTAATGTTGTGTTAACCAGTGTTTTTCCAGACTGCGCTATGTCAAAGTATGAATACACAGTGTAAGAGCTATCTGCCATGCATGAATGTCAAAATTACAAGGTCAGACTGTACAACCAAGAGAGTATTAGGCAGAAAGCAGAAACACAACCAACAGCAGTTTTTCAGCAGCTCATTCTGATGACACATAAACTTGTTGTATTTTTTGCACAAACAGACATGGTTCGAATCCTGGGAGTGGTAGTAAGCTGTATGCATAATTTTACCCAGGAATATGTGAATATGTGTAGAAACAGTCAGGTAGTATTAACAGAAATTTCCTCCATAGGTCTGCCAGGTATGAAAAGTTATATCTTAGCTGTAAGAAGGCTGTACTTATACACTGTGTACAACACCCACTGTCCAACCCCAAGGCTGCAGATGACAGCAAGATAAGTACATACACCAAGTAGTCTCCTCCAAGAAATGTCCCTCAAATGTTATGCTGTCACAGCTAGTGGTCACTGTTGCCAACACCCAGGGTGACTGATAGAAATAAAGGCAGAGTATGGCAGTATCTCACACACACACACCCTAACACACACACACACACACACACACACACACACACACACACACACACACTATGAGTGCACATATGTAACCGTGACTATGTGAATATGGGTAGAAACAGTCGAGTAATGTTAACAGAAATTTCTCCACAGGTCTGCCAGGTAAGAAAAGGTATATCTTAGCTGTAAGAAAGCTGTACTTATACACTGTGTACAACACCTACTGTCCAACTGTTAGAAAAAATATGTATTAATGTGTGTATTAGCAATATGCTTAGTGCATTTAGAGCTTAGGGTTAACACATTTATTCTATTTCATATGCATAAGTCTGTACAAACTGCAGTTGCTTTCTGACCTTGTACTGTTAGCTAAAATCTTGCTTGTGCCTTGGAAATTTACTGAGAAGTAGGTGATTTCTGCTTGCGTTAGGAAAATAATGAATAGAACAATACTACTTATATGAAACTTAGACAAGAAGTTCCACTGTGCCATGAGAAAATACACAGCTGTAGAAGTTACAGATAATTAGTACAAAGCCTGCTTGAAAATATAAACTGCAATCAGCATTTGCTTGTATCTGTATTAGAAAAGTACCTTGAAAAGTAACACTGTACAATAGACACTTGTAAACGGATTAATGGTCACCAAGGCCAGGTTGTTTTTCTGAAAAGTTTCTCACAAATCTAGTCATTTCAACAGAAAATCTGAAGTAACATCTGCTGTAGAACAATGCTAAAAGTTGTGCTTGATTACGTCAGCTTAGAAGGCCATGTCTTGTAAAATAGTATAAGAATGAACATACTTCCTGTTAGTAGTTAGACAAATCCTTGTATTTGCATGTTTTTGTCTCCTTGCTGCAAGTAAATTAAAGTGCCTTAACTGAACCTTACGTGTATTGGTCTTTGAAGTTTTTTCTTTTGACAGATTGGTCCTTCGGACCGGAAACCTTCACTTCGCCTCGGATCAGACAGGGCAGGTGGCTTGAAACCGTATGCGGAAGAAACCACATCGGTTCTTCTTACTTGAAAAGTCCTCCAACTGAATTGTCGTACAAAAGAGACCAGCCACTTTCTGATCTGCGACTGAAGGATGGGTTTACTCGAACCAGTTGATCAATCACGAAGGCTCAGTTAAGGTGAATCTACCTTCTTTTTCTGTTTTAGATCAGAGACTAGATTTGTATTTATTCTGTTAAGACTTTATTTTTAAGTCAGGGACAGAAAGATTACTGTCTTGTCATAGATCAAGGAAACAAAGCAGGTAGGCAGTCATTCTGAAGAGACTATAAAAACATCCGTGGTACCATGTTAAAAATAAGGTGTTACGTAATGATTAAAAGGGTAGAACAAAATGGGTAATAATTGTACAAAAAGGTCCCAAAATCCGCAGTTAACCGAAGACGCGAAATACATGCAGTCACAGCGTGCTGATAATATTAAATACTACTCAAAATGGGTTAATAAGTATGAATTTGATGGTCCAGGGGCAGTGACCAAAGAGTTGATGAACATAGCCATCATCAAGTTCCCCTTCCTTGACATTGATAAACAACATTTGTTGCACTGTACTCTGTATTATTGTAATACACCAGGACCTGACAAGGAATATAAGCAAGAATTGTTTAGAAATCATGCAAACAGATTGGTATTACGTAATCTGTACTGGGACACAGAAGGGAACAGTGTAGCCAGCTGTTCATTGCCCCAGGAGTTCTTTGCACTCTATAAATCTAATTGATTAAAACATGTTAGCTTAACTAAGGACAAGAATGTAAAATGGGTAGACTTAGGAGAAAAAGTCACAAGATGGGAAAAACAGACAGAGTCAGAATTGTCAGAACAGGGAATACAAGTGCAGAAGCTGAATTGGATAACTCAGACCCACCCAGCTGTACACTTGCAGTCTAGCAAGGACAGCTGATTAGCACTCCTATTGAAGGCGGAAGAGAATGCCTTACAGAATATACCAGAAAATCTCTGGTCAACAGGAAAATCAGATGTAGGACTTATTCATACAGCAGGACCAGTTACTATTACGCCAAAGTCAGCATTTAGACCACAAAAGAGACAGTATCCCTTAAGAAAAGATGCAGAGGTAGGAATCAAACCTATTATAGCAGCTTTACTTAAGGAAGGGGTGCTGGTGGAATCTCCTGATTCACCATTTAACACACCCTTATTTCCTGTTAAGAAAGCGAATGGAGAGTGGTGTATGGTCCAAGATTTACAAGCTGTAAATGACGCAGTAATACCAAGGGCACCTACGGTGCCAGACCCACACACCCTGTTGAATGATTTAAAACCTCAACAGAAATATTTTTCTGTGGTAGATATCAGCAATGCGTTCTTTTCGATACCAATACACCCTGACAGCCAGCATTGGTTTGCATTCACATTTCAGGGGAAAAGGTATACATATACGCGACTACCACAGGGGTATTGTGAAAGTCCAACAATATTCTCACAAGAAATGGCAAGCAACTTAGCGGGATTTACCCCACCAAGAGGTAGTCAGATTTTGCTTTATGTTGACGATATCCTGCTGGCGTCCCCCACCCAGCAAGACTGTAAAGAAGATACCAATAGCGCTATTACAATTTTTAGCCACCGAAGGACATAAAGTAAACAAAAATAAACTGCAGCTTTGGAAAAAACAAGTTAAATACCTAGGATATGTAATATCCAAGGAAGGTAGAACATTAGATGAGGACAGAAAAATAGCGATTTTACAAGCATCAAAACCCACTACCAAGAAGGAAATGACCACACAGCTGCCTGCAGGTGATTGAGCAAAAGACACTACCTAGAAAAGATCTTACGGATGTTCCCTTGGATGATGCCGAGGTGACATACTACGTGGACGGCTCATGCAAAAGGGGTCCTGCAGGACAGAACCTAGTAGGATATGCAGTAGTTTCTGACACATACATTATAGAAGAGAAATCTTTACCACATAGTTTATCTGCACAAGCAGCAGAATTGATTGCCTTGACATGGGCATGTACCTTAGCAAAGGGTAAATGTGTAAACATTTTTACTGACAGCCAGTATGCTTTTTCTACTGTACATGTTTTTGTGCAACAGTGGAAAAATTGAGGAATGATAACATCTACTGGCAAACCAATCAATCATGCACAGTTTATTTTAGATCTTTTAGAATCTATTCAGTTACCTCAGAAAGTAGCTATTTGTAAATACACAGCTCATACCAAGCAACAGGACAGGATTTCAAAAGGTAATGCGAAAGCTGATACAGCTGCAAAGCAGGCAGCTTCAGAAGTATTTCTTTTGAATGAGGAACTACAACCCTCTGAGATTTTAGACTTAGAAATGTTGAAGACAATGCAAACACTTACTACGCAAACTGAAAAACAAAGATGGGTAAAATGAGGAGCAACTCTCGAAAAGGGGCTGTACATCTCTAAAGAAAGGAAACCGATATTGCCGTCTAATTTGTTTAGATATGCAGCTTTGTTGAGCCATGGGCAGTGCCATGTCTCAACAGGGGGGATGGTACAGCTGGTGAACCAAGTGTTCATGATGTACGGATTTACAAACTACTCTAAAAATTTTGTTCGTTATGCCACATCTGTAATAAACATCATGCACAAGGGGCGTTAAAGCCCAAGCAAGGGAGTTTCCCCTGCACCACCGTATCCATTTCATACTATTTGTATGGATTTCATAGAGTTGAACAAATGTGAAAATAAGAAGTATTGTCTTGTCATTGTAGATATGTTTTCCAGATGGGTGGAGGCCTTTCCAACTAAAAATCCAGATGCTACGATGGTGGCCAAAGTTCTTGTTAAAGAAATCATCCCTAGATTCGGCATTCCGGAAAGGATCTACAGTGACAACGGCACACACTTCGTGAATCAGACCATACAGCAGTTAAGTAAACATTTTTGTATTTCTCTAAAGAATCATTGTGTGTATCACCCACAATCAGCAGGGCTAGTAGAGAGGCATAATGGGATTTTAAAGAGTAAGCTAAGAAAATTAATGGCAGAAACGCAGAGAAACTGGATGTACTGTCTGCCCCTGGCACTGTTGAGCATGAGAACTGTTCCGAATACAAAAGGATCAACTCCTTTTGAAAAGCTCTTTGGAAGGGCTTACTATATACCTCAGTGGAAATCTCTCATGCCCGCAGACCAGGAAGCTGACAGTACATTAGCAGAGTATATGCGTAATTTGTTAAATTCTAAACATTTGTTGCAGTTAAATTCTGTTTCAGATAAAGAATGAACCAGGCCATCAGAAGTGGCAGTGCCCCCTGGAGTGTGGATCTGGCTGAAGATAGTTAAGAAGAAAAATTGCGTGTCGCCGAAGTGGGAAGGTCCATATCAAGTGCTTTTATCAACACCCACTGCAGTCAAAATTGCGGAGTGTGCCTCCTGGATCCACTTGATGCACTGTAAATTAGTTAAAAACTTTGAACTGGACAAAAATCTTGTTACATGCCAAGAGCAAAAATGATAGAGTCCAGAAGAAACAGGAATGCAGAACAACCCTTCCCTCAGAAGTATTGCATAATCATCCTGTTAACTGCATTAGTGACAATAATCTTTTTGTTGTGGCCTTTTCTTTTCCCAGCCACACAGACTGAACTGAATAAACATGAAGCATTACTCATAAACTGGCATCCAAACTTTAACACTTACCAGGCAATTAAATATGTGTATGCTGAGACTTTCAATGTTTCAAATTGCTGGATTTGCACAGCTTTGCCGACAGCATACGGGGGGTTATTAATGACTATAGTCCCCCTAGGGGTCAATGTGACCTGGGAGAACTTGATTTATGATACCTCAACCATTACAGCACAAGATAAAATAGCATCGCAGTTGTCTGTTCCACAAAAGGGAACTGTGTGTTTTTATAAAAATGATACTGTTCAGGTGGGTTGGAGCAATTGCAATGTGACTGTTCCTTATAGATGTTACACTAAAGGTCACAAAGTAGATCTTTATTGTAATACAAACTATGATTCATTTCTTGGATTGATGCACAAAACACTTGATGAAGTAAAATATAATTTTGTTCTTTATAAACAGCTATCTATAATTGACAGAAAAATGTTTCATGCAGTGCGAGTGTACATTCATAACACAGTTACTACTAAAGTAGAGGACTGTTATTTTGTGTGTGGCAGAAAGGCATACAAATGGTTACCTGAGAATTGGTCCGGCAGTTGTATTTTGGGTTACCTGGTTCCGGCCATACAACACACTGCAGTTTTGCCTCATGGGAATATTCAAAATGTCTGAGAAGTCGTCAAGAAACCTGTAAATCCAGTGGGACAAATCAATGCGCGTTGGAAAGACCATCACTCTCTAGACAAAGGACTGACACACATGGACTTGAGTGATAGTGTTATATCGTGGGCAGGCATATTACCAGCATATGGAGCAGTGCAATCGATCTGGGAGCTGAGAAAACTGTCAAAACTTCTCGAAGTAATGAGCAACGCAACTTTTTCTGCTCTCAAATTGGTGACTGATGAATTGAATGCTATGAGAACTGTAGTGCTCCAAAACCGCATGGTTCTCGACTTCACCCTAGAGGCGAGAGGTGGTACGTGTGCTTTAATCCAAGAAGAATGCTGTTCGCATATTCCTGACCATAAACACGAGATAGACAATCATCTTGAGGTAATTCAGCAAGTGTCGGCCATGACCAAACCAGGCCCAAACCCAATGATGGACTTTTTCCAGAAATGGTTTGGGGGTGGGGTACCATCCTAATGAACATCCTGATTGCCATTTGTGTAGGTATGCTCCTACTGGGAATATGTATTTGTTGTGGTATCCCCTGCATGAAAAGACTGATTAAAGACCTTATAGACATGTCGGTTTCTGAAACCTTATATCAAAGTACTGAGTTTGAAGAACTGTTAAAAGACTAAAAAGCTTCCATAAGTTTAAACTGAATGACTCTCTTAACTGTAAATCCTGAGTGGAAGAGGTTAGGAGAAGAAAGCAAACTGTTTATGCTTATTTTGAAAGTAGAATAAAAGTATTAATAGGGGGGAAATGTTAGAAAAATATGTATTAATGTGTGTATTAGCAATATGCTTAGTGCATTTAGAGCTTAGGGTTAACACATTTATTCTATTTCGTACTGCATAAATCTGTAGAAACTGCAGTTGCTTTCTGACCTTGTACTGTTGGCTAAAATCTTGCTTGTGCCTTAGAAATTTACTGAGAAGCAGGTGATTTCTGCTTGCGTTAGGAAAATAATGAATAGAACAATACTACTTGTATGAAACTTAGACAAGAAGTTCCGCTGTGCCATGAGAAAATACACAGCTGTAGAAGTTACAGATAATTAGTACAAAGCCTGTTTGAAAATATGAACTGCAATCAGCATTTGCTTGTATCTGTATTAGAAAAGTACCTTGAAAAGTAACACTGTACCATAGACGCTTGTAAACGAATTAATGGTCACCAAGGCCAGGTTGTTTTTCTGAAAAGTTTCTCACAAATCTAGTCATGTCAGCAGAAAATCTGAGGTAACATCTGCTGTAGAACAATGCTAAAAGTTGTGCTTGATTACGTCAGCTTAGAAGGCATTGCATGTTGAAAGACTTCACTTGCAGAATTTATCCCAAATGGCATTCTCAGAAATTTGTACCTTCCGGAGTATTGAAAGTAGTGAGCAATGATGATTTTCGTCAAGAAAAATCTGCCAAAATGAACTCTTTGCATCTAAGACAGAAACAACAGTGGCATTTGGCATCAAGGCTACAACTTTTTCAACTGTGTGCATTGGATGATGAGGTCTTTTCAGTGCCTTCTTTAAATCTTGTGGGTCAATACATATTTTAATGTCATCTGAGCTTTTCTTATGTGTTATCACCATGGAAGATACCACTCAGTTGTTTCTGTGACATGACAAATCCCACCTTGTTGCACCATTTTGTCTAGTTCATCTTTAACTCTGTCCTGTATTGCTATTGGAACTTTTCTGGCTGGCTTGATAGCTAGACTGACATATGGGTCTAACTTCATGGAGTACACAACTGGGAGCTTGCCTAGTTTGTCTTTGAATAGATCAGCATAGGAAGAAAAATAGATGTGCAAAATTAGAGTAGTGGTCTTTCAAGCTAACATGGTGACTTCCTTGTTAAATGAAAGCAGTCCTATTTTCAAAATGTCTCTGAGCCCTAGTAATGACTGGACATGCCTCTGGACCACATAAAATAATAAGTTGTAACTTTTACCAGCAGAGTAAAGTGAAAGCATTACTGAGCCTTCAGTCTGAATTTCTTCACCACCATATGCAACAAACTTTGCACACTTTGCAAAATCAAGCATTTCACCAGCACTTACTCTTGCAAATGTTTCAGCAGACATAACATTGCACTTTGAGCCAGTATCAGCTTTGAGCTCTATATGTTTGCCATTTATGTGAACAGTACAAAATACTTCATTCTTGGCCCATAAATCAACTGCATTGACTGTTTCATTAAGCACTAACACATCAACATAAAAATTAAGGCTGCCAACTCGTTTCTTAAACCCTGGGATTCATTAAACTCTGTGCAGGAATAGTGCTATTCCTGCATGGAGTGGATTGTGCCTGTAGAACAACAGCACGCATTGAATATTAATAAAGGCGAGCTGCTGTATAACCTGCACGTGGGCGATCCATGAACTAGTGCAGGGCATGTGTCCAAGCATTGCTCACACAGTGCACACACCCCCTGTGCAGCCTAGAATTGTCATATGGCAATTCTAAAGCAACTAACAACATCCATGGACACTGTTATCACAACATAACAGTGTCCGTGGACAAAATACATTAGAATACACACAGAAGCACAGTCCCCCACAATGGTCCAGCACAGATGTCCACAATGGTATGCCAGTGTACATGCTGGCATACCAAATAAGTAAACATGTTCCTGAGGGGAACATGTAAAATAATGCCCCCTGTATGATGTAGTTGTCCAGATGTCCTGCCTTAAGAGACAGAAAGCAATGTGCATACTCCTAAAGTAAATAAAAATAAAACACATTTATTTTTTTTCCCGTTCCCAATAAAGTTTAAGCATAGCTGAGTGGGTGTGCACATCATGCAGCTGTGTATAGTATAGCTTAAACATCCCAAGAAGCTAAATAGAAATATACAGCCAAAATAGTTTAAGTGAAATAGTGTAGTGATTAGAGCTTTCACTTAGCATGAAGTCATTCACGGTTCAAACCCCAATGTAGTCCTTTCATTTTTATATGTGAAAACACCATAAAAGTATATTTTTTATAAATAGGTAGTGAATAATATATATTTGTTAAAACAGG